>NC_086317.1:368736145-369036145 GCF_036172605.1 Pelobates fuscus
ACTTTATTTTTTCCTGAAGAAAGTGCCTGAGAGGACTGAAATGTTGAATTTGAATTGCATAAACAAAGATTGGATTTTTTAAAAGACCAAGAGTGCAGCCTCACCATTTACCATTTTATCTATTGGAGCCTTGGTTTTGGCACCTGACAATTCGGGATGTTCAGCTTGTGTTCAAGAAATGTCTGTGAAATATATGCATAGTTAAAACTATAATGTAATGGTGTATATAACAGTGTATATAAATAATGTATATCAAGTTAAAAATATATCTAATTCAGTATCTGTTCATTTTTAATGCATTAGCATAACTAAACAATAGAAATATAAAGTTAAAATCAATTTGTTTAAGTGATGTTGGTCTTCTACTGTTAATTTGTTTAAGTGACAGTTATATTGTTCATTAAATTGGTAACAGTCAATCCTTATGCTTTTTCTGGAATTAAAATCAATGAATGAAATAACTTTTAAATACAAAAACATGAACACCACTGCAACCTGCAAGCATATTGCATTATCTGACTATATTATACATTTTGGGCATGCCTATGTGGGTTTTTTTTTTTTTATAAATTCTTTATTTTTAAAAGATTTTTGTTTTATGGGGTGGGGGTACAGAAAAGAAAACGAGGGGTTTAAAATTTGTAGTACAATTTTCACAAAACATACATGTAATTTTTGCGATAGACAAACAGTTCAAGTGTGTATATCATATAACTGTTGGTGGTTTCCACCTGTTTTAGTTGCAAATAAACAATTTCTACCTTCTGGTCGATATCTTTTGTATCTGGGGATTGGGGTGGGGTACAGAAATGAAAAAAGGGGGGGGGGTAGGGAACCTATTCCTTAACTTTGCGTCTCTAGCATTGTTCCGGTAATGTTTCCTTGCATTGTTTGTGTTTTGTAACCAATATTGGGGGTGTCGTTCCCATAGACTATTTAACACATTTTCAACTCAACCTAAATAACATACAGTTATGTAACTTTGTAGCGTTATGATGAGCAGTAGTTAACCTTTGCTAGGTGTAGGGGGGGGGGACATCACTCAGGGGTGGGGTATGTTTTATTTTTGGGGGGTCCCCTGTTTTGGGGTGTCTAGAGGGGTAGTGGGGGGGGGGGTTGAGGGGTGGGGGCGTAGGCGTCCCTGACATCTGGGTTGGGTGATTGCTCGTTATGGACTCAGGATGTTTTAGTGGTATCAAGATTAGCCCTGTTGTGTGGTTACAGGTGAGACCGGGTTTGAGTATAGATAGATCTTACTGCCTGTATGATAGCTTTCACAGGTCTGGGGTAATTTTCGTCTGTGGTGGATGTATCACTTTGTATGTCGTTTGTGTGTTCCACATGAGTCGACCAGGTTATGGTTCTCCTGTGTACCAGTTGCCAGTCTCACGGTGTATACGCTTTCTCTGCCCTCTGTTTCCTAAGTGGCTGTGGAGGGTTCCATGAGCCACAGGTCCCATATTTTATTGCAATGTGTTGTGGTATCGTGTATGAGCGCTGATAAGTTGTCCATCGACCTGGCCTCGTTCATTTTCTTTTTAATGTCTGTGAGTGTCGGGATTGTGGGTGCACCCCAGTGGGACGCTATGGCTCTCCTAGTGGCCAAGGCTAATTTGGCTAGTAATTTGTTGTGGGCTCGCGGTGTATTTTCGAGCGGTTTGGATAATAGCCATAGCCACGGGTCCCTTGGGATATTGTCGTGTAAAACTTTTGAGGCAAGGGCCGCTACGTCTGTCCAAATTTGTGTGATGTGGGGACATTCCCACCACATGTGGTAATAAGTTCCTTTGTGGCCGCACTTCTTCCAGCATCTATCTGATGCGGATAGTCCCATTTGCTTGTGTCTTAGTGGGGTGTGGTACCAGCGCATTAGGGTTTTATATGCCTGCTCTTTATGTGTTACACATATTGTAACCGTTGCTGTGGCTTCCCATATGGCTGACCAATCAGTGGGGTCTGCAGGGGGTCCTAGATCCCTTTCCCAAGCTGTGACATACCCTGGGGGCCGTGTCCCCGTCGTTTTGAGTAAGTGTGCGTAAGTCGTGGAGATCTGGCTTTTTTGTATGGGGGCATGTATACATGTTTGTTCGAAGGCTGTGAGTGGTGTGAGACCGGCTCGTTTGTATGTGGGGGTTTCCAGGAGGTTTTTAATTTGTAGGTATCGGAAGAAGTCGTGTGTTTTGAATGGTCTGTTTTGAGGTAGGTCCGTGAATGCAATGATTTTCTGGTTTTGGAAGAATTGGTATGTCCGTATGAGGTCATTGTCTTCGTAGTGGGTGAAGTCTTTTGGGGTCATGCCTGGTGTGAAGTGTTTGTTTCTCAGGATTGGTGTCATGGGGGAGGGGTTCGTCGTGAGTGCATGTTTTATGGAGAGTTTGTTCCAGATTGCTATGGAGGTGTCGAGTGCCGGTGTGGTGGGAGGGGGTTGTGGTCTTGCTTGTTTTGGGACCCAGATATAGAGGGAGGGGAAATCTTGGCCAAATAGGTCATGCTCAAGGTCCACCCATCTTTTCAGTCCTATGGGGGTGTGCAGTGCTTTAATCTGAGCTAGTTGAGCTGCGTGGAAATAGTGGAGGAAATGGGGTAAGCCAAGACCTCCGGATCGTGTCGGGAGGTAGAGGACGTCTCTCCGTATCCTGGCTCGTTTGTTGGCCCAGACGAAGCGGTCTATTTGTGATTGCAATAGTTTAAAGTCCTTGGCGACTACTTGGACCGGTAGTGTTTGGTATAAGTATAAGAATCTCGGGAGGAGATTCATCTTTATGCAAGCTACCCTTCCTAGCCAAGAGATGGAGTGTGATTCCCAGGTTTTGAGGTCGGCCGTTGCTTTTAGCAGTAAGGGGGAGTAATTGAGTTGGTATGTCTTGGATACGTCTACTGGTAAGTCTACACCTAGATAGTGTATGTGTGTGAGGTTGAAGTGGAACGGGTAGTCTGATTTTAGTGCTTCTAGGTCCTCTGGGGGGATTTGTACCGGGAGTGCTTCCGTCTTGTCTAGGTTAAGGCGGTAGCCTGAGACCCGTGCGTATTCTTGTATGGTGTGTAGTAGGGATGGGAGTGAGTTCCTCGGATCGGTGATGGTGAGGAGTAGGTCATCGGCATAGCCTGCCACTTTATATTCTTCGTTTCTAATGCGTACTCCTTTTATTGATGCGTCAGTGCGCAGGGTTTGAAGTAGGGGTTCTAATGAGAGGGCAAATAGGAGTGGGGAGAGGGGGCAGCCCTGTCTCGTCCCGTTGAAAATGCGGAAAGAGGGGGGCTGAGCATTTGGGATTAGGAGGTTTGCTACCGGTGTGGAGTACAGGACTTCTAGTGCGTTTAGAATTGTGTCCGGGAATCGGAATTTGTGCAGGGTGGCAAAAAGGAATGGCCATAGCAGTCGGTCAAATGCCTTTTCGGCGTCTAGGGATAGGAATAGGGTGGGAATTTGTCGGTGAGATGTCGTCCATAGGAGGTCGAAGGTTCGTCTTGTGTTGTCGTATGCCTGTCTAAGGGGTATGAAGCCCACCTGGTCTGGGTGGATAAGTTTGTGTACGTGGGGGTTGATCCTGTCCGCAAGTAATTTTGTTAGTAGCTTTACGTCTACGTTTAGTAAGGATATCGGTCTGTAGTGGCTTGGATCTAGGTGGGTTTTGTTAGGTTTGGGGAGAAGGCATACATTTGCTCTTAGGATGTCGGGGGGTATGGGGTGTCCTTGTAATATTGCGTTAAAGAGGTTGCAGAGGTGGGGGAGAAGGATGGCGGGGAAAGTTTTGTAATATAGTCCTGTGAAACCGTCCGGGCCTGGGCTTTTATTTGGTTTGGTATTTTTGATGGTTTTTGCAATTTCTTCGATGGTGACTGGTTCACTTATTTTGGCTATTGCTTCCGCTTTTAAGGCTGGTAGGGGTATTTTTTTTAGGTATTCGTCTATGGATCGTCTGGTCTTGTCGGGGTCTAGTCGGGTGTTGGGGCTGTGGTCGTATAGCGTGGAGAAATATTTTTGGAAGACCTCCCCGATCTGAGTTGGTGCTTGGTGTTTGGTGCCGTCTGGTGATTGTATTGTGTCTATTCGCTTATGGTCGGCCCTGCGTTTCAGTTTCCTGGCCAGTAGGGTGTCGGCTTTGTTAGATTTTTCATAATAGGTTTGTTTGGTCCATTGCATGGCTTTGTGTGTGTCTTTTGTCATAAAGTCCTTGATTTTGGATCGGCATTCTGTGATTTCTTTGAGAATGTCTTGTGTGGGGTTTTGTTTGTGGCTCGTTTCCAGGGATCGGAGGTTTGTGAGGGCTGTAGTTAACTCTGCTAGTTGGGTTTTTTTCAGATGTGATGCTAGGCTTATAAGTTTCCCTCTCAGGACCGTCTTATGGGCAGCCCATAGTATGCCTGGTGAGGATGCTGTGGGTGCATTCAGTGTGAAGTAGTTTGTCAGTTCCGTGTGTATTGCCTCTGTTATTTGTGGGTTGTGTAGTAGCGTGGGGTTAAGTTTCCAGGACCAAGGTCTAGCTACGTCGGGGACTTTGATTGATAATGTAATGTCTGCGTGGTCTGACCACGTGATGTTGCCTATGTCAGCCGCTTGGGTCATGTGCGTGAGGGATGGTGATATCAGAAAAAGGTCAATGCGGGAGTACGAGTTGTGGGGGTGGGAATAGAATGTGTAGTCCTTAGTGGTCGGGTGGAGTATGCGCCAGACGTCTACCAGTCTCTGTCTTTGTACGAATTCCTGTAGTAGTTTGTCCATCTTGGTTGTTGTGTTTTGATGTGTCCGGGTTCGTCTTCTGTCCACTGTAGGTGACAGTGTGGCGTTGAAGTCGCCTCCTACGATTTTGAGGTGGCCTGGGGTTAGAGCTAGGTGGGCTTGGAATGTGTCCCAGAACTCTTTATTTGGGGTGTGTGGCGCATATAGTGAGGTTATGGCGTAGCGGGTGTGTCCTGCTTGGCCTGTGATCGTGAGGAATCTACCTTGTGGGTCTTTGAGTATTTGTTTTATGTTGAGGGGGCAAGTTTTTCTCAGTAGGATAGCCACTCCGTTTTGTTTGGTCATGGGGGAGTTTGCTGTGTAGTACTCTCTGTAGTGTCTGCTAGTAAGGGGGAATGGTTTGGATTGTGTGAAATGGGTTTCTTGTAAAAGAATTATGTCTGCGTTGGTACGGTTTGCCCATCTCATTAGTTTGTGTCTCTTTGCGGGGTTATTGAGTCCTTTGCAGTTGATAGATACGCATGTCAGTTTGGTGTTCATGGCGTCTTGGTGTGTGTGGGGTGGGTCGGTGGGTGGGAGGTGAGTGTGGGTCCGGGGTGGAAGGGTTATCTGTTCCGTTGTTGGCTGTTGAGTGTGAAGAGTCGGGTCTTTGAGTGAGTGAGGTCAGGGGATCGCCTTTGGGTCGGGGGGAGGGTCGGATATGTCCTGGTCTTATACCTACGCTGCCAGGTGAGGTGGGGGCGGAGGCAGAGGGGGTGTAGGTGCCCTTGTATCGGTGCAAACCTATTCCAGGTCCCTCGTGGGTGTTCTATGGGCCTGTTGGAGATGGAAGCGGGTTTGGTCGCTTGTTACCAGGTGGATGTAGTTAAGGGTAGGATGTGTGAGTTGAGTCGGAGGAGTCTGGAAGGGGTAGAGCCTCGCTTCCCGTCCTCTCCGAGCCATGGGTGTGTTACCTTGATCGTTTTCTTTTGGCGGGTCATTGTGGCCCGGTGACTGGGGTTGCGTTTAGGAGGAGGCCTCGGCATGGCCGGGTGTGTAAAGGCGGAATAGGTTCTGCGGATCTGTGGAGAGAGTGTAAATATCGTTAGGCTTTGTTATCAGACGAGGGGTGGGCTGAGGTGGCTGGGGGTCCCTGGTGGGTGGTGCCCTGGGTTGTCCTTTATGTTGTAGGCTTTACGCCTGAGTGGTGATTGTGCGTTAGTAATCTCTGAGGGGGGGACCCCCTGTGCTGGTGTATTTTGTGTACCTTTACTCTAGGTTGTGTCTCCCTTGGTACTATCACAGGTGGGGTGAGCTTGAGGAGTGTAACCGTATAAAAGTTACACGGTGCAACCTGTTGGGGTAGATAGTTCTTAATCCTTATCCGGGGTTTAGCGGTAAGATCTGCTGGGTGAGAGGAGTGTCCCTTGGCTTTTGTGTCACAGTATAGGGCGAGTTATAACCTTTTGGTCCTAGTATGGGCAGGGTATTGCTAATTGTTACTCATGTCGTAGTGGATGGGGGGAACAGTGCCTCCATACTCGTGCGTCATAATATCGGAGGCGTGAAACGTCGTGTGGGATTTTTATGCTCGTGGCTCTTTGGGTGGCTGGTAGTAGAGAATAGTGGTCTTGTTGGCCCGTGGCATGTCCGCTTTTCGTGCTGGCGGGTCGTACCATGGCCTGCTGAGCATTGGGGACATAATTTGGGCTGTATAGAAGTACCTGCCATACCCTTGCCATTTTGGCGGTTCGATGCTGTGGGGGATTGTGAAAAGAGAGAAAGGGGAGAGGGTTGTCTGTGGCCTAGTTGCAGTAGGCTTGGCCCTCTGGTCTGGCATATTTATTATGCTGGTACATCAGTCTGTTACCTCTCATATAGACTTAGTAGCAAGGGTAAGCATAAACAGTATAACAATAAGATATTTCAACATTGTAATGTAAATGGGTGTAGCTGTCTACGTCCCCGTAAGAGGCATAGCGGTAGGTTCCGCTGTAGGGATTACGTGTCTATTGACCTTTGTGCCACCGTGAAGGGGGGATAGTGATACCGCCGGATTTGAGTCCTGGCAGGGTGATTTCTGGTAACAAGGGGGTCAGCGTTGTTTGGTGCCCTCGTCTCAATTGGGGGGGGGGAGATAGCGCCTTGTCATTTATGAGCCCTGTTACTAGTAGCGTAGTGCTACCCAGAGTAGTTGTGTTGGGCTTGTTCACGGGGTGGACTAGCGTGCCCGGGTGGCGGGTTATATCCTGGCTCTCAGAGTAGAGGGAATGTGAGGTGGGCCGTAGAGTGGTGTCCGCCAAACCCTCATCTTCCAAACGGCCCAGTATTGTGGGTGATTATTAGGGTGTCTCAATAAAAAATTGGGGAGGTAGGGACGGGGGTTTTCGGCTGTGCTGGTGGCTTAAGCCTTTTTTCCCCCGGGTCTGGTGTGTTTTGCGTGGGGGTGCGCCAGCCTATGATTTCACATATTAAAACCTCTTAACGGGAGTGAGTATTAACAGAATAGAAAGTAAACATTAACACAATTCAACATTTCGGTCTTTTAAGGTATACAGGCCTGAGTCCTTGTAGGGTTTACAGCGGTATGGTCCACTGGGTAGAGAGAAAGTCCACGGGCCGTGAACGTTTTGATCAAGTCCCGGTGGCCTGGTTTTCAGTCCCGGTTGTCGGTGGGGGCCCATTCCTTGTTTGGTGTCGGTGCGGTGGGTGAGGGCGGTTGGTCGCGTTGGCCTCTCTGATTTCGCTGATGTTGCGTCGGTCTCTTGGCGGTGCTACGGTGGCGAGCTGTAGTCCCAGGGCCGCTGCAAAGTCCTCCATGGCCGTTGGGTGATGTAGGACATGCTCCTGTTCTCCAATGCGTACTTGGAGTTTGAAGGGGTGGCCCCACCGGTATCTTAGCCCTTGTTGTGTCAGGGCCACTGTAAGGGGTTTTAAGTCTCTTCTCTTCCTCAATGTTGTAGGGGCTAGGTCCTGGAAGAAGGCTAGTGTGTGATTCCCATGCTTTGGTTGTGTTGTTCTGGCCGCCGCCATGATTTTTTCCTTTGTGGCAAAGTGTAAGAGGCGTACTATTACGTCTCGGGGGACTGATGGGTTGAGGGCTGCTGGTCTCAGGGCCCTGTGTGCCCTGTCTATCTCCCTGTCTTGGTCTGAGGAGTGTGGGAGTAAGGATCTGAATAGATCTTGCAGTGTGGGTAAGATGGCGTCAGTGTCCACAGTCTCTGGCATACCTCTTATTCTGATGTTGTTCCTGCGTGAACGGTTATTTAGATCTTCAAGGCTGTCTTCCAGAAATTGCACTTTATCACTTAGATAATAGATGTCTTGTTTATGCTGGGTGGTGTTCGCTTTAATTTGTGTGATGTCGGTTTCTGCCTGGGTGGTGCGGTCGTTGAGGGCCTCGATTTCACCTTTTAGGCCTGAGATGTGTCGCTCCAGTTCTGCAGCCGTGTGTGCCTTTATGTCTGCCGTGGCGTCTTGCAGCATTTGGCGGAGGTCGGCTTTGGTGAGCGGCTCTCGTGGTGTGCGGTAGGTTGTTGATGTGTCTCTGTCAGGGGCTTCACTTTCATCGGTTTCTGCCCCGGATTCTTGGGCCTCTTGCGACAAAGATGGCCGCCCGTGTTCCCTGGTGGCGCGGAACATCGAGGCCACTGTTAAGGGGGTGTCCTTTTTTTTTTTGGTGCCTCCCATAGCGATGTTGTGTGGGGGGTTCACTGGCAAGTGTGTACCCCTGAATTTGGAAGCAGATTGTCGGATAAAGGTGCCGATGTTAGCTGATTATGGCTCGTGGACGGGAGAGCTCAGGCTTCACACGTCTTTCTCCATTGGCGTCCAGGCTCCGCCCCCTCCTATGTGGGTTTTAAAGCCAAACTGTCTCCTGTTTGTTTTTTGCAGAACTTGATAGTTGAGTAGCCTCTGCAATTTTATTTTTAAGTTCAACTAGTTTTTATATTTTGCCTGTCAATGCCAGAGTATACCAATAGATCATACAAATGAAGCTAGCCCCCTAAGTAACTTATATACACTTTGTAAGAAATGCCTAAACTCAAATTCACTCATATACATTTCTCAGCAGATGACTGAGTGCACATACATCCAGTGTCACTCAAATGAGGAAAATACTGGGGAGGTAAATGTGTTTTCATATGTAAGTCTACTACACTGCTCACTTCAGTAATGATTTATTAGACTTGGAGATTAATTTGTTACAAATTACAGTTTGTCTGATTTTGGGCCGATTTTTGGGCCAAATTCCCAAACTCTGAGATAAAAGGTAGACAAATCACAAACCAAACAAAACTCGCAATGTGTGAGCATGGTTTTTAAGATTTGTGATTATATATTATATTATATAAAAAAAATATTTTTTTTACTGATAATCATATTTTTCACTCTGTTGATTATTATTTCTCACTTTCTCTGTAAACCAATTGGTTGTAAAATATTTTTTATTATATATTTACAATACAATGATTGGTCAATTGTTGTGCCTTATGCTTTTCCTTATCTTTTTTTAGGGGCTATCCTTTAGGGTACACCACTCTCAGGCAAGATGGATATAATCTCATGCCCCCTCCTAAGGGTATACCCATTCAAATGACAGCCCAGGTAGACAACAAGAGAGACTTAGCTGAGAGGGACAGGCTACTCCCATGACACACACAGCACTGGAATCCAGGTTAAATGAAAGAAGCATACATGGGGAAATAAAAAAGGGAACCCTGGGATGAGAGGACCAGGCACCTTAGCACTACTATGGGATTGTAATACCGCTATACTTCAGCTACCTTCCAAAGGCAGCACAGTGGGCCCCAAAGAACAGGATAAATTGTGGTTGTGCGAAAGAACGCACCTTTACACTGTGACCCAAAAAACATTATATGCATATTGCAAAGTAGAATCTATTTGAGGGGTATACCTTCTCAAATTTATGTACCATACCAATGTTATACAAATGCTTTCCTATTTTTTATTTCTGTATCTATAACTCTGGAAAAAAAACAAAAATTAACCAATAAACAAAGATTCCCCAAAAAAACAAAATTCAGCCAAGTCGAACCGTCATATGGCAGAAATTCATCCAGAATTTTTTTAATTTTTTACCAGAAATAACCTGGTGAAACAAAATGTTCTGCTTGCAGTCTAGTGCTTATTGGGATTCTAGAAGGAGGAAAAGTCATGTCAAGACTGCTATACATAGATATACAGCTTATATATAATTGTGGTTGTCTTCCAGATGGTTAATAAAAAACAATTTAAAATCTCTTTCCTACACATTAGTAGTGCAAAATCTGAACTTGTATATCATGATTTATTAATATGTTTGTCTGAATTATGTACTGACAGAAAGACTGATAGACAGACAGATGTTGTGGATAATTTTTGCTACTGCCCCTTATCATTACGTAGTACTGTCGAAGGCCATAGAAAGCACCCTAATCCCATGAAAAAGAATAAATTAAAACCACACTCTATAACAGTATAACAAGTTTATTGCATTAAACCCATTTAGCATTACTGTTTTCCATTTCTAATGCAATAGTTAGACCCAGTGTATAGTCCATGTATCAATGTAACATTTATGATTAGCTTCCCAATCTCGTTTTGGAGCCAAGTTTCGCTTTCAGGCATGTGCCTGTTTACTCCTGTGAGCATAACAAGACAGTTTGATAGCATTAACATGGAGACTACGATGGTAGCTTTAGAGTAGCAGGAAGACTATGACGGCAATAGCATATCAGGTAGACTATGACAGTGTTATCAAGGAGACTATGACAGTGTTATCAGGGAACTATGACAGCGTTATCAAGGAGACTATGATAGTGTTATCAGGGGACTATGACAGTGTTATCAGGGACTTATGATAGTGTTATCAAGGAGACTATGACAGTGTTATCAGGGAGACTATGGCAGTGTTATCAGGTACAAAAGGAAAAGTCCTGCGCTCACTCCCATCACTCCTGGGCGGCAGCAATGACTACAGTACACATCAGCTAATACATATAGTAAAAACCAAATGAAAAAAGTCACCTGCACTCTCTCCTTAATCCCTATGTATATTTAAACAAATGGAGGTCATTTAGTTACTCCAATGGCCACTGGAGGGAATGCCCGCCTGCCAATGTCAAGGTAGACCCCCCCTAGACGGGTCCTTCTCTGACCCTTTACCTTGCTTCCTTGAGCTTCTGGTAAAAAATTCTCAAATGAGACAGAGAGGGGTATTTTTTATATACACCCCTATATACTTGTTAACCCTTAATAGGGAACACATGGGATGGGTGGCAGCATTGTGTTATCAAGCAGACTATGACAGTGTTATCAGGAGACTATGACAGTGTTATCAGGAGACTATGACTGTGTTATCAATGAGACTATGACAGTGTTATCAGGTAGACTATGACAGGGTTATTAGGAGACTATGACAGTGTTATCAGGAGACTATTACAGTGTTATCAGGAGACTATGACAGTGTTATCAGAAGACTATGACAGTATTATCAGGTAGACTATGACAGTGTTATCAGGGGACTATGACAGTGTTATCAGGAGACTATGACAGTGTTATCAGAAGACTATGACAGTGTTATCAGGTAGACTATGACAGTGTTATCAAGGAGACTATGACAGTGTTATCAGGAGACTATGACAGTGTTATCAAGGAGACTATGACAGTGTTATCAGGGAGACTATGACAGTGTTATCAAGGAGCCTATAACAGTGTTATCAGGGGACTATGGCAGTGTTATCAAGGAGACTATTACAGTGTTATCAGGGAACTATGACAGTGTTATCAGGAAGACTATGACAGTGTTATCAGGGAGACTATGACAGTGTTATCAAGGAAACTATGACAGTGTTATCAGGAGACTATGACAGTGTTATCAAGGAAACTATGACAGTGTTATCAGGGAACTATGACAGTGTTTTAAAGGAGACTATGACCGTGTTATCAAGGAGACTATGACAGTGTTATCAAGGAGACTATGACAGTGTTATCAGGAGACTATGACAGTGTTATCAAGGAGACTATGACAGTGTTATCAGGAGACTATGACAGTGTTATCAAGGAGACTATGACAGTGTTATCAGGGAGACTATGGCAGTGTTATCAGGTACAAAAAGAAAAGTCCTGCGCTCACTCCCATCACTCCTGGGCGGCAGCAATGACTACAGTACACATCAGCTAATACATATAGTAAAAACCAAATGAAAAAAGTCACCTGCACTCTCTCCTTAATCCCTATGTATATTTAAACAAATGGAGGTCATTTAGTTACTCCAATGGCCACTGGAGGGAATGCCCGCCTGCCAATGTCAAGGTAGACCCCCCCTAGACGGGTCCTTCTCTGACCCTTTACCTTGCTTCATTGAGCTTCTGGTAAAAAATGCTCAAATGAGACAGAGAGGGGTATTTTTTATATACACCCCTATATACTTGTTAACCCTTAATAGGGAACACATGGGATGGGTGGCAGCATTGTGTTATCAAGCAGACTATGACAGTGTTATCAGGGACTTATGATAGTGTTATCAAGGAGACTATGACAGTGTTATCAGGGAGACTATGGCAGTGTTATCAGGTACAAAAGGAAAAGTCCTGCGCTCACTCCCATCACTCCTGGGCGGCAGCAATGACTACAGTACACATCAGCTAATACATATAGTAAAAACCAAATGAAAAAAGTCACCTGCACTCTCTCCTTAATCCCTATGTATATTTAAACAAATGGAGGTCATTTAGTTACTCCAATGGCCACTGGAGGGAATGCCCGCCTGCCAATGTCAAGGTAGACCCCCCCTAGACGGGTCCTTCTCTGACCCTTTACCTTGCTTCCTTGAGCTTCTGGTAAAAAATTCTCAAATGAGACAGAGAGGGGTATTTTTTATATACACCCCTATATACTTGTTAACCCTTAATAGGGAACACATGGGATGGGTGGCAGCATTGTGTTATCAAGCAGACTATGACAGTGTTATCAGGAGACTATGACAGTGTTATCAGGAGACTATGACTGTGTTATCAATGAGACTATGACAGTGTTATCAGGTAGACTATGACAGGGTTATTAGGAGACTATGACAGTGTTATCAGGAGACTATTACAGTGTTATCAGGAGACTATGACAGTGTTATCAGAAGACTATGACAGTATTATCAGGTAGACTATGACAGTGTTATCAGGGGACTATGACAGTGTTATCAGGAGACTATGACAGTGTTATCAGAAGACTATGACAGTGTTATCAGGTAGACTATGACAGTGTTATCAAGGAGACTATGACAGTGTTATCAGGAGACTATGACAGTGTTATCAAGGAGACTATGACAGTGTTATCAGGGAGACTATGACAGTGTTATCAAGGAGCCTATAACAGTGTTATCAGGGGACTATGGCAGTGTTATCAAGGAGACTATTACAGTGTTATCAGGGAACTATGACAGTGTTATCAGGAAGACTATGACAGTGTTATCAGGGAGACTATGACAGTGTTATCAAGGAAACTATGACAGTGTTATCAGGAGACTATGACAGTGTTATCAAGGAAACTATGACAGTGTTATCAGGGAACTATGACAGTGTTTTAAAGGAGACTATGACCGTGTTATCAAGGAGACTATGACAGTGTTATCAAGGAGACTATGACAGTGTTATCAGGAGACTATGACAGTGTTATCAAGGAGACTATGACAGTGTTATCAGGAGACTATGACAGTGTTATCAAGGAGACTATGACAGTGTTATCAGGGAGACTATGGCAGTGTTATCAGGTACAAAAAGAAAAGTCCTGCGCTCACTCCCATCACTCCTGGGCGGCAGCAATGACTACAGTACACATCAGCTAATACATATAGTAAAAACCAAATGAAAAAAGTCACCTGCACTCTCTCCTTAATCCCTATGTATATTTAAACAAATGGAGGTCATTTAGTTACTCCAATGGCCACTGGAGGGAATGCCCGCCTGCCAATGTCAAGGTAGACCCCCCCTAGACGGGTCCTTCTCTGACCCTTTACCTTGCTTCATTGAGCTTCTGGTAAAAAATGCTCAAATGAGACAGAGAGGGGTATTTTTTATATACACCCCTATATACTTGTTAACCCTTAATAGGGAACACATGGGATGGGTGGCAGCATTGTGTTATCAAGCAGACTATGACAGTGTTATCAGGAGACTATGACAGTGTTATCAAGGAGACTATGACAGTGTTATCAGGTAGACTATGACAGGGTTATTAGGAGACTATGACAGTGTTATCAGGAGACTATGACAGTGTTATCAGAAGACTATGACAGTATTATCAGGTAGACTATGACAGTGTTATCAGGGGACTATGACAGTGTTATCAGGAGACTATGACAGTGTTATCAGAAGACTATGACAGTGTTATCAGGTAGACTATGACAGTGTTATCAAGGAGACTATGACAGTGTTATCAGGAGACTATGACAGTGTTATCAAGGAGACTATGACAGTGTTATCAGGGAGACTATGACAGTGTTATCAAGGAGCCTATAACAGTGTTATCAGGGGACTATGGCAGTGTTATCAAGGAGACTATTACAGTGTTATCAGGGAACTATGACAGTGTTATCAGGAAGACTATGACAGTGTTATCAGGGAGACTATGACAGTGTTATCAAGGAAACTATGACAGTGTTATCAGGAGACTATGACAGTGTTATCAAGGAAACTATGACAGTGTTATCAGGGAACTATGACAGTGTTTTAAAGGAGACTATGACCGTGTTATCAAGGAGACTATGACAGTGTTTTCAAGGAGACTATGACAGTGTTATCAGGAGACTATGACAGTGTTATCAAGGAGACTATGACAGTGTTATCAGGAGACTATGACAGTGTTATCAAGGAGACTATGACAGTGTTATCAGGGAGACTATGGCAGTGTTATCAGGTACAAAAAGAAAAGTCCTGCGCTCACTCCCATCACTCCTGGGCGGCAGCAATGACTACAGTACACATCAGCTAATACATATAGTAAAAACCAAATGAAAAAAGTCACCTGCACTCTCTCCTTAATCCCTATGTATATTTAAACAAATGGAGGTCATTTAGTTACTCCAATGGCCACTGGAGGGAATGCCCGCCTGCCAATGTCAAGGTAGACCCCCCCTAGACGGGTCCTTCTCTGACCCTTTACCTTGCTTCCTTGAGCTTCTGGTAAAAAATTCTCAAATGAGACAGAGAGGGGTATTTTTTATATACACCCCTATATACTTGTTAACCCTTAATAGGGAACACATGGGATGGGTGGCAGCATTGTGTTATCAAGCAGACTATGACAGTGTTATCAGGAGACTATGACAGTGTTATCAGGAGACTATGACAGCGTTATCAATGAGACTATGACAGTGTTATCAGGTAGACTATGACAGGGTTATTAGGAGACTATGACAGTGTTATCAGGAGACTATGACAGTGTTATCAGGGGACTATGACAGTGTTATCAGGAGACTATGACAGTGTTATCAGAAGACTATGACAGTATTATCAGGTAGACTATGACAGTGTTATCAGGGGACTATGACAGTGTTATCAGGTACAAAAAGAAAAGTCCTGCGCTCACTCCCATCACTCCTGGGCGGCAGCAATGACTACAGTACACATCAGCTAATACATATAGTAAAAACCAAATGAAAAAAGTCACCTGCACTCTCTCCTTAATCCCTATGTATATTTAAACAAATGGAGGTCATTTAGTTACTCCAATGGCCACTGGAGGGAATGCCCGCCTGCCAATGTCAAGGTAGACCCCCCCTAGACGGGTCCTTCTCTGACCCTTTACCTTGCTTCCTTGAGCTTCTGGTAAAAAATTCTCAAATGAGACAGAGAGGGGTATTTTTTATATACACCCCTATATACTTGTTAACCCTTAATAGGGAACACATGGGATGGGTGGCAGCATTGTGTTATCAAGCAGACTATGACAGTGTTATCAGGAGACTATGACAGTGTTATCAGGAGACTATGACAGTGTTATCAATGAGACTATGACAGTGTTATCAGGTAGACTATGACAGGGTTATTAGGAGACTATGACAGTGTTATCAGGAGACTATGACAGTGTTATCAGGGGACTATGACAGTGTTATCAGGAGACTATGACAGTGTTATCAGAAGACTATGACAGTATTATCAGGTAGACTATGACAGTGTTATCAGGGGACTATGACAGTGTTATCAGGAGACTATGACAGTGTTATCAGAAGACTATGACAGTGTTATCAGGTAGACTATGACAGTGTTATCAAGGAGACTATGACAGTGTTATCAGGAGACTATGACAGTGTTATCAAGGAGACTATGACAGTGTTATCAGGGAGACTATGACAGTGTTATCAAGGAGCCTATAACAGTGTTATCAGGGGACTATGGCAGTGTTATCAAGGAGACTATTACAGTGTTATCAGGGAACTATGACAGTGTTATCAGGAAGACTATGACAGTGTTATCAGGGAGACTATGACAGTGTTATCAAGGAAACTATGACAGTGTTATCAGGAGACTATGACAGTGTTATCAAGGAAACTATGACAGTGTTATCAGGGAACTATGACAGTGTTTTAAAGGAGACTATGACCGTGTTATCAAGGAGACTATGACAGTGTTATCAAGGAGACTATGACAGTGTTATCAAGGAGACTATGACAGTGTTATCAGGGAACAATGACAGTGTTATCAGGAAGACTATGACAGTGTTATCAGTGAGACTATGACAGTGTTATCAAGGAGACTATGACAGTGTTATCAGGAGACTATGACAGTGTTATCAAGGAGACTATGACAGTGTTATCAGGAGACTATGACAGTGTTATCAAGGAGACTATGACAGTGTTATCAGGAGACTATGACAGTGTTATCAAGGAGACTATGACAGTGTTATCAGGGGACTATGACAGTGTTATCAAGGAGACTATTACAGTGTTATTAGGGAACTATGACAGTGTTATCAGGGAACTATGACAGTGTTATCAAGGAGACTATGACAGTGTTATCAGGGAACAATGACAGTGTTATCAGGAAGACTATGACAGTGTTATCAGTGAGACTATGACAGTGTTATCAAGGAGACTATGACAGTGTTATCAGTGAGACTATGACAGTGTTATCAAGGAGACTATTACAGTGTTATCAGAAGACTATGACAGTGTTATCAGGTAGACTTTGACAGTGTTATCAGGGAACTATGACAGTGTTTTAAAGGAGACTATGACCGTGTTATCAAGGAGACTATGACAGTGTTATCAAGGAGACTATGACAGTGTTATCAGGAGACTATGACAGTGTTATCAAGGAGACTATGACAGTGTTATCAGGAGACTATGACAGTGTTATCAAGGAGACTATGACAGTGTTATCAGGGAACTATGACAGTGTTATCAGGAGACTATGACAGTGTTATCAAGGAGACTATTACAGTGTTATCAGAAGATTGGTCCGCAACCCGTCAGAAAGCGGGGTCCAACATTAGAGAACCCATGGGCATTCTTCACACGCTACACTGCTGGTGAGTATGCCTTTTTGCCAAAATATATTCTTTCCTTTTTTTCCCTTTTTTAAAAAATTAAAAAAAAAATTCTACAAATGTATTTACTCATGTTAATCATTGACCTTTTTGATTATCTGTTGCAATATTACATCTTCTAAATATAAAAATATAAAAACACGTTTAGACATGGGTACAGGGTTGTTTAATAGATTTAATCTTCTATAAGTGCCTTCGCTATTATGTATAAATTCCTCTCATATTCAAAGAAATACCCCTCTATATATCCTGCAAAATATTTGCAGGTTTTGTCATGTATTCTTTCTGTGTTTTATATATTAAGAGTATGTATTTATGTCCATAGTCCCCTCAGTTTACACCTTTTTGTATATATTATATTTTGTTTAATATCTTGTTATTTCTGTACAATAACCTACATCATGATCCTGGTATCATATACTCTGTTTGGAGTAATCCATCGGTGATAGACCGCAGTCAGCGGATAGACGCATGCGCAGGCAAAAATTAAACACGCATGCGCACACGGAAGGGAGTACGTAATGACGTCATGTGCGTCATTACGTCATTCGGACGCGACCCGCGCGAACAAGCGGGCGCGCCGAATAAGGGGCATAAATAAGGAACTTACAACTGTATTTTACTCACACAGGGCCATTGAAGGGGCTGAAGGGTCCCGAGCGCGCAGCCCATTTATCCGACGCAAGAGCCGACATTCTGGAATATATCTGACCCGGACCGGTTAAGGACTCACCCTATACTTACCAAGAACTTACCAAGCATCGACTAAATTCATCATTATCAAATAACAGCAGCAGAGGGGAACAGTGTGCAATCAATAACGAGGACAGTCAGATTTGGGACTGGATGTTTTCCTTTTTTCTGCAGAACATACTGGTGAGATCGATCCATATGCAATAGTGTGTACACACTGGTGACTGTATATACATTTTTTCAAACAATTTTTCTCTTTTTTTCATCATTTTTTTCATTTTTTCAATATTTTTCATTTTTTTCACTTTTTTCTATTTTCTTTGATTTTTTTGCCATTATTGTATATATTGTATATACTGTATATACTTACCTGTCCATATTGGTCTATATCCCAGATTGAGAATTCTTAACACCATTACAACGTCTACTATAACTATATGAATTTAACTTTGGAATACCGATATGAATTCAAACTCTTGCTAGGATATTGTGTTTTTTTACATGACATTACATTGGTTGCCATAGGATACTTGTCATATATAGTATCCATCTTTTTTCATCTTTTTTTGTGTATATATATGAAATTGTTTCACTATCTATGATTAAATACGTACTAATTTTTGCTTTATTTTTGAGTGCAGTATCATTTTTTGTATTATATTATTTGAAGGCTAAGGGGCCACCTTGATATAGTGCACCAATACAGATATAAGAGTGCCTGTACATTGAGATTTTTTTTATGACAGTGTTTTAAAGGAGACTATGACAGTGTTATCAAGGAGACTATGACAGTGTTATCAAGGAGACTATGACAGTGTTATCAGGGAACAATGACAGTGTTATCAGGAAGACTATGACAGTGTTATCAGTGAGACTATGACAGTGTTATCAAGGAGACTATGACAGTGTTATCAGGAGACTATGACAGTGTTATCAAGGAGACTATGACAGTGTTATCAGGGAACAATGACAGTGTTATCAGGAAGACTATGACAGTGTTATCAGTGAGACTATGACAGTGTTATCAAGGAGACTATGACAGTGTTATCAGGAGACTATGACAGTGTTATCAAGGAGACTATGACAGTGTTATCAGGAGACTATGACAGTGTTATCAAGGAGACTATGACAGTGTTATCAGGAGACTATGACAGTGTTATCAAGGAGACTATGACAGTGTTATCAGGGGACTATGACAGTGTTATCAAGGAGACTATTACAGTGTTATTAGGGAACTATGACAGTGTTATCAGGGAACTATGACAGTGTTATCAAGGAGACTATGACAGTGTTATCAGGGAACAATGACAGTGTTATCAGGAAGACTATGACAGTGTTATCAGTGAGACTATGACAGTGTTATCAAGGAGACTATGACAGTGTTATCAGTGAGACTATGACAGTGTTATCAAGGAGACTATTACAGTGTTATCAGAAGACTATGACAGTGTTATCAGGTAGACTTTGACAGTGTTATCAGGGAGACTATGACAGTGTTATCAGGGGACGATGACAGTGTTATCAAGGAGACTACATCAGGGTAACTTTGACACTATTACCAAAGCAGTGACACTATGAAAGTGATAGTAGTAGTAGTAGTATGAACTAGGATGGAGATAACATAGCAGGGGGACTATGACAGTGATAACATAGCAGGAGTACTATGAAAGCATTAACATAGCAGGGGGACTATATCAGTAATAGCTATGACAGTAATAACATAGCAGGTGTACTATGACAGCATTAACATAGCAGACTAGCATAGACTATGTCAGTGATAGCATAGCAAGGGGACTATGACAGCTGTGGCAGAACTACGGCCAGTGCAACTGATGCGGCTAAACCGGGGACTACATGCTTGGAAGGCCGATCGGGTGGCCTATGTAGTTAAGGCCAGGGCCGGACTGGGAGAAAAATTGGGCCTGGGCATTTTTTTATCACAGCGGCCCACTAAGAAGGGGGCGGGGCAGAGGAGGTGTGTTTTGTCATCACCAATGACAAGCACGCCCCCTCTCAAAGTGAGCATGTTGGTTCAATGCTCTTCAAGGGCAGACCACGCGCAGAGCTCTGCTGAAGAGCTCTAGCATGAGAAAAAAAACCTGTATTTGTTCTGCACAGTGCAAGCAAATTTAATAACATGCTTGCACTATGTTTCCTTGCAACTTGCCTCTGGTGTGTCTATAAATGGATACCAGGAGACAAAAATGCCAGGAAAGAGTATTGTGCATGTGTTTGGAGCCTGCTTGTGGTATTGCGTGTGTGTAGAGTGAGCTGATTGTGGTGTGGTATTGTGTAATAAGGTTGGTTTTAGTCATGTTATATTTGTGGTGTAATGTGATGCATATGTGGCTAGGGGCTGTAGAGAATGTATGTATAGGGGATGTACAAATGTGTGCATACAGGCTATAGAGTGTGTGTATAGGTGATGTAGTGTTTTTAGAAAGTGTGTGTTTAGGGGTGTAGTATGTGTTTGCTTACAAGGAATCTAGTGTGTGTGTGTATAGGGGATCCAGAGTGTGTATGTTAAGAGTGTAGTGTGTGTGTGTGTGTATAGGAGTCTAGTGTGTGTTTGAAGGACCCAGAATGTGTAGGAGATCTAGTGAGTGTGTGTTTATAACTGATTCAGAGTGTATATAGGGATCTAGTGTGTGTATGTGTGTATATGATCCAGAGTTGGGTAAGGGATCTAGTGTGTGTCTGGAATGTAATGTGTTTAGGGGTGCAGTATGTGTGTGAGGGGTGCTGTGTGTGTATATATATATATATATATATGTGTGTGTTTGGAATTATTGTGTATGTGTGTGGTGCAGTGTGTTGGGGGGGTAGTTCTGTGTGTATGTGAGGGGTGCAGTATGTGTGTGTGATGGATGCTGTGTGTGAGGGGTGCTGTATGTGATGTGTGTGAGGGTGCGGTGTGTGATGTGTGTGAGAGTGCTGTGTGTGAAAGTGCTGTGTGTGGTGTGTGTGTGAGAGTGCTGTGTGTGATGTGTGTGACAGTACTGTGTGATGTGTGTGAGAGTGCTGTGTGTGCTGTGTGTAAGAGTGCTGTGTGTGAGAGTGCTGTGTGTGATGTGTGAGAGTGCTGTGTGTGAGAGTGTTGTGTGTGAAAATGCTGTGTATGATGTTGTGAGAGAGTGCTGAATGTGCTGTGTGTGAGAGTGCTGTGTGTGAGAGTGCTGAGTGTGAGAGTGCTGAGTGGGATGTGTGTAAGAGTACTGTGTATGATGTGTGTGAGAGTGCTGTGTGTGTGTGTGTGTGAGAGAGAGTGCTGTGTGTGTGTGAGAGTGCTGTGTGTGTGTGTGAGAGTGCTGTGTGTGTGTGTGTGAGAGTGCTGTGTGTGAGAGTGCTGTGTATGATGTGTGTGAGAGTGCTGTGTGTGATGGGTTAGAGAGTACTGTTTGTGCTGTGTGTGAGAGTGCTGTGTGAGAGTGCGGTGTGTGTGGGAGAGTGCTGTGTGTGAGAGTGCTGTGTATGATGTGTGTGAGAGTGCTGTGTGTGAGAATGCTGTGTGTGAGAGTGCTGTGTGTGAGAGTGCTGTGTGTGATGGGTGTGAGAGTGCTGTGTGTGATGGGTTAGAGAGTGCTGTGGGTAAGAGTGCTGTGTGTGATGGATGTGAGAGTGCTGTGTATGATGGGTTAGAGAGTGCTGTGTGTGATGGGTGTGAGAGTGCTGTGTGTGATGGGTTTGAGAGTGCTGTGGGTAAGAGTGCTGTGTGTGATGGGTGTGAGAGTGCTGTGTATGATGGGTTAGAGAGTGCTGTGTGTGCTGTGTGTGAGTGCTGTGTGTGTGTGTGAGAGGGTGATGTGTGTGTGTGTGAGAGAGAGTGCTTTGTGTGAGAATGCTGTATGATGGGTGTGAGAGTGCTGGGTGTGAGAGTGCTGTGTATGATGTGTGTGAGAGTGCTGTGTATGATGTGTGTGAGAGTGCTGTGTGTGAGAATGCTGTGTGTGAGAGTGCTGTGTGTGAGAGTGCTGTGTGTGATGGGTGTGAGAGTGCTGTGTGTGATGGGTTAGAGAGTGCTGTGTGTGCAGGGCCGGTGCAAGGAATTTTGCCGCCCTAGGCAAAAGTAAAGTTTGCCCCCCCCACCCCCCCATGTGACATCACAATGCCCCACTCATATGATCTGCCATGTTAACTAACGCCAGTGCTGTAGTGCCGCCGTGTTTACATTAAAAGGCCTGCAGGGACAGGCTATAGACACCAGAACCACTACATTAAGCTGAAGTGGTTCTGGGGACTATAGTGTTTCTTTAATGTGAGGTAAATTAGAGATTAGTGCCACGAATAATATATTAGATTGTCTACTTACAACCAGATGAGGATGATGATGGGCTCTAACTGCAGTCTGGCTCCACTGGTCTGGTTTAGAACAGGCTCTCTGGAGGCTGTTTGTAACTGTGGTCACAAAAATCAATGTTCTGGGAGAACGGGAAGCAGCTCCATTTTTTGGGGCCCTTTACACAGCTCAAGGTCTGGGTCCCAGGGTCCACCTTCATGTTCCACCAATGAGTTTGTTCACAGGGGATGTCCTGATATGTGTGTAAGGAATGCATTGTGTGAATCTGTGTTTGTATGTGTAAGGGCTGCAAGGTATGTTTCTGTGTATGTACGGGATGCAGTGTGTGCGTCTGTAAGAGGTGCATTGAGTGTGTGAAAGGAATGCATTGTGTGTTTCTGTGTGTGCAAGGGATGAATTGTGTGTAAGGGTTGCATTGCTTGTGTGTGTGTGTCTGTGTGTGCAATGCATTGTATGTTTTTCTGTGTGTAAGGGGTGCATTGTGTGTGTGTGTGATGGGTGTCAATCTCTCCCCCTCCCTTGTCACTCTTCACCCCCTCTCCCTCCCTTGTCACTCTCTTCACCCCCTTGTCCCTCTCTTCTCCCTCCTCCTTTGTCACTATCTTCTCCCCCCCTTGTCCCTCTCTTCTCCCCCCTCCCTTGCCACTCTCTTCTCCCCTGCTTTTCACTCTCTTCTCCCTCTCTTCTCCCCTTCTCCCCCATCAATTCCCCTCCCTGTCAATTTCTTCCTCCCCTCACTGTCAATTTATTTTCCCCCTGTCAATTTATTCCCCCCCTCCCTTTCATTTTATCCCCCCCCCCTTTCAATTTATCCCCCACCCTCCCTGTCAATTTATCCCCCCACCCTTCCTGTCAATTTCCCACCCCCTTTCAATTCCCCCCATCCCTGTCAATTTATCCCCCCACCCTTCCTGTCAATTTCCCACCCCCTTTCAATTCCCCCCCATCCCTTTCAATTTATCCCCCCACCCTCCCTGTCAATTTATTCACCCCTTTCAATTTATCCCCCCCTTTTAATCCCCCCTCCCTTTCAATGTATCCCCTTTCAATTCTTCCCCCCTCCCTTTCAATTTATCCCCCCCTTTCAATTCCCACACCTCCCCTTTCAATTCCTCCCCTTTCAATTTATCCCTCCTTTCAATTATTCCCCCTTCCAATTCTCCCCCCCCCTTCAATTCATCCCCCCCCACCTCTATTGTAGCGTGGCCGAGCCCTGTATGGTCCGCAGGTACAGGAAGCATCTGTCGCCTGTACCCGGCCGGACTAAAAGGAAGTGCACACAGTGTGCACTTCCTTTTAGTCCGGCCGGGTACAGGCGACAGATGCTCCCTGTACCCGCAGACCATACAGGGCTCGACCACGCTACAGTGAGGGAGTGACAGGAGGGAGCGCTGAGCGCTTCTCTCCTGTCAGCCCCTCTCCTCATGCTGCGCCCGGGCGGTGTGCCCTCATGGACGCACCAGCTCGGGCAAAGCTGCAGCCGCCTGAGGCTCTCTACAGAGCGCTCGGGCGGCTGCAGCATGAAAGGGGGTCCGGCGCTCCTGGCAGCGCCCCTTCCCAAGGGCTGCCCTAGGCGGCTGCCTAGTCCGCCTAACAGGTAGCGCCAGCCCTGTGTGTGTGAGAGTGCTATGTGAGAGTGCTGTGTGTGTGTGAGAGTGCTGTGTGTGAGAGTGCTGTGTATGATGTGTGTGAGAGTGCTGTGTGTGAGAATAATGTGTGTGAGAGTGCTGTGTGTGCTGTGTGTGAGAGTGCTGTGTGTGATGGGTGTGAGAGTGCTGTGTGTGATGGGTTAGAGAGTGCTGTGTGTGCTGTGTGTGAGTGCTGTGTGTGTGTGTGAGAGGGTGATGTGTGTGTGTGTGAGAGAGTGCTTTGTGTGAGAATGCTGTATGATGGGTGTGAGAGTGCTGGGTGTGAGAGTGCTGTGTATGATGTGGGTGAGAGTGCTGTGTGTGAGAGTGCTGTGTGTGAGAGTGCTGAGTATGATGGGTGTGAGAGTGCTGTGTGTGATGGGTTTGAGAGTGCTGTGGGTAAGAGTGCTGTGTGTGATGGATGTGAGAGTGCTGTGTATGATGGGTTAGAGAGTGCTGTGTGTGATGGGTGTGAGAGTGCTGTGTGTGATGGGTTTGAGAGTGCTGTGGGTAAGAGTGCTGTGTGTGATGGGTGTGAGAGTGCTGTGTATGATGGGTTAGAGAGTGCTGTGTGTGATGGGTGTGAGAGTGCTGTGTGTGATGGGTGTGAGAGTGCTCTGTGTGATGGGTTAGAGAGTGCTGTGTGTGATGGGTGTGAGAGTGCTGTGTATGATGTGGGTGAGAGTGCTAAATGTGAGAGTGCTGAGTGTGATGGGTGTAAGAGTGCTGTGTGTGATGGGTGTGAGAGTGCTGTGTGTGATGGGTTAGGGAGTGCTGTGTGTGATGGGTGTGAGAGTGCTGTGTATGATGTGGGTGAGAGTGCTGAGTGTTAGAGCACTGTGTGTGATGGGTGTGAGAGTGCTGTGTGTGATGGGTGTGAGAGTGCTGTGTGTGCGGTGGGTGAGAGTGCTGTGGGTGATGTGTGTGAGAGTGCTGTATAAATGTTAGAATGGATTTTGTGTGTAGGGGCGGGGGGGTAAATAAACAAATAAAATAACAGGCATTATGTCCTGGTACCTGGGACTGGGAGGCGGGGTGGCGATGTTCCCTGGTGATCCTCGTGGTGAGTGAACTCTCGCCTGAGGGCTAGAGTTCACTCTCGCGAGATCCGGTCGTTTCCATGGCAACGCTCCGGATCTCGCGAGAGGAACCCGGCGAAACTGCAAGTTAGAGCTCCGCCGGGTCCTCTCTTCCAGGCAGGCTGTCTCCCTCCCTCTCTCCCCCGCCGGCGGCCGCATTTGACAGCATGTGGGCCGGTGAGGGAGATCTTTGAATACAGCGGGGCCGGCGCTCGGATAGTGCCGGCCCTGCATAGACCGGCAGGGGAGATCCTGGGACTTCCCCTGCCGGCCTCGGCCCATGGCCCTCCCCCTCGGCCCATGGCCCTTCCCCTGCTGGCCTCGGCCCACCAACACTCTACCAGCACCTTTACTACGCTGTATTCCCATCAGGGCTAAACGGCGACCCCCATACGGTCAGATCTTTGAACACTCTCATTGGCAATGCTTGTGCCTGCTGGCGACAGAGAAGCCCGGTGGATCGGGAGTGAGGAGCTGGGTCTGGGATGTGAGATACAGTGTTTAAAGGATGCTGTTTATGTTCAGTTCAAGGACATTTAAGAATATAGCTATAGAAAAGTAATTAAAAGTTTTTGGGTTTATTATGGGAATCTGAGTGTGTGTGTCTATGTATATGTATCTGTCTGTCAAAGTGTGTGTTTCTGAGTATGTGTGTTTTTGTGCCAGTGTGTGTATCTGTGTTAGTATGTGTTTCTGTGTGTCAGTGTGTCTATCTAAGTGTGTGTTTGTGTATCTGTGTGTTAAGGTGTGTGTATGTGTGTCAGTGTGTGTATCTGAGTATGTGACAGTGTATGAACTGTGACAGTGACATTTTGACAGAAAAGGCATAGTTGGAAGACTAAGGCAAGTTTAGCAGGGGGATTGATACCAGCTGTATTGCACAGAGAGACATTGTGAGTCAGGAAATAGGATAATCTCCCTACTACTTTAAAGGTTCTGCGTATCATGCCCACACGTTGTCAGTAGTAAAAAACAAACAAAAAAACAAACAAACAAAGCCTACTGATTGCTGTATGGGTCTTAGCTGCCTTTTGGACTTTTTAATGTAATTTATAAAATGGGGTTCATTGGTCACAGCCACAGAATGGCAAGTGAGTTTTGTGAACAATGGATACTGTACGTGTCTGTAAGTGTGTCTTATGTGAAACAGCAGGAAGATTATTTCAAGACACTCTGGGGACTGTGAAAAAGAAGTCATGTACAAATCAAAGGGGAATAATATACATACATAGAATATTCTCTTGAGAAACAAAACGTATGAAATAGGAGTTGAAATGGATTCACATCCCTTCTGGGTATTGATCGCATACATCCCTAAAGGAGACTGGAGTGTTCTGCTGCTCTAATGAAAGGAATAGTTTGTGAGGGAAACAGATGAAGTCATGTTGTGCCCCAGAGTGAGCGAATATAGGTGAAGTCATTTGCTTATTTTTTTAAGTAAAAATCAACTGGTCTGCTAACAGAGTCATAAGTATATAAAATGTACATAAACATTTGTTTACCTTCTTCATAAAGAAGTGGTTTGTTCTGTGGCTTCATCCTTTAAATAGTGCTGTTAAATAGTATCTATTAAGAGATCCTGGTCTGTGACTGATAAAATAATGACAAGCAGTGTTAGAATTGCTATCAGAATTGATAGACCTGTACTAGTGGAAGTAGAATATCTATAAGGACAGCTTTTAACCACTTAAGAACAGTTTTTATTCAGGAGCATGCAAAGGACACAAGCAAATCTGCAAGTGATTACCCTCTTTGTCTTTTATCGCACACTCATGTGTTTTCCTTTCTAAGGCAGATAATTATTTCCTGGGATATTATATACATTGTTAAATAAATTTATAATGATAGCGAAAAAGTAAGAGAATAAAGAATATAAATAACGAATTACAGAAACAAGTGAACCACTTCTTGTTGCTGTACCATTAGAAATCAAGTTCTATAAGTTTAATAAGTGAGAGATCATTCATATAATAATAAAGAGTGGAAGCAACCCTTGTGCTGCTAAATATTAAGCAATAGGGAAGGTGACTAACAATAATAGCATTGTCAATTTGTGGGTGTAGTAGTATGTGTTACAGTGTGTATCTAGCAGTGTGATTGTGTGTGTAGCATTGTCTGTTTAGTTTTGCATGTGAGTATAGCAGTGTGTGTGGCAATGTGTAACTTTGTGCCCACGCCGTTAGCAATGAAGGGTACCACAAATACCGCAATACCACCAACTGCTCACGCACATACTTATTATAACACAGCCTACGTATGAACAAATGCAAACTTACAAAGCAGCATAAACACCTATTCATAACACAGGCATCATACGGCAACACACACAAGTTGATAATCTATGTTTTGCTTTTTTAACATTACAATTTCCATATTTTGAGGGTGCTTTAAACTCTCCCTCAGCCACCAACTTTTCTCCTGAAAAATTCTAAAAGACATTATGTGTGTAGGGTGTCTCAGCTATGTTATCTTGACATATAGTTATAATGGGATCTATTTAGTACAGCATAAAGGAGTATTTTGTCCTTCTGTTTATATCCAATTTCTAGTTCAGTTTTTCTTCCATATTTAAATTCAACTTAGGATATGTTCTGTTGTCTTATGTATTTATCTTCCAGATTCCCTGGTAGTCTTACAGGTAGGGCTGAGTGTAACGACTACTAGTCTATTACAAGGAGTATCTAGAGGTTATAGATTACTAAACTGTTAATGCAAAGAGATATCATCATTTAAGTTATAGCGATCTGATAGGGACTCTGCTGACCCCTATAGTTCTCTGGAACTCACTACATTAGAATAGTTAATAAAATCTATCTTGGGAACTCATTTATCCTTCAATTATTTTGTAAACAATTATTTTGATACACAAAATCAATGAGTAGCATTCATTCAAAAATCTGGTACTCCACAGTCTTTTACAGTCTTTATTTACACTTGGGAAAAAAGAAGCCATGATAAAGGATTGATAAAGTAATGGTTTGTGACCAAAAACATTATCTGCAAAGCCTTGTGAAATGCTATATTAAGCAGCTATTAAGCTTTGCTATCTCTAAAAGTTGAGTGCCTGGACCATTTTTTGCTTAAATACTGCACCACGCTTATGCTACAATTATTTTATTATAGGAAATATCCTAAAGAAAGGTGTACAGTCCTTTCCACTGAAAATGTACGGCTATACTGTGGCAGGATTGGACAGGGGATATTTGCAATTCATTTAATCATTATTGTTTTTTTTTGGTTCCTTTGATGGCGCTCCCAGCGGCGTACATGCCACGGTCGCATGGGTCACAGCTGCGAATGGGCCCGTCACTCCAGCCGCAGGTGAACGGATGACCCATGCTGTTAGGGCCACCCGATGGAAATGAATATCATCATCAGAGTGGGCCCGCTAACAGCGCGACCGGGCCCCCTCTGAAGATGTCAGATGCTGGGAGGAAGTGACTGCTGCAGTCACTCCTCCCAGCAACCACCAGGAGCCTCGCGGGAGGAAGCAGAGGATGTCAGAGTGGGAACTCTGACTCCCATCAACCTGAGCCACTGGACCCCATCGAAGTCATCCTCCTGCACCTAAAAGGTAGGTAATAGGAGGGTGACTAAAATATTTTACATGTGTGTGTGTTAGTGTATGTGTGTGTGTGTCTGTTTGTATGTATGTGTGTGTCTATGTATGTGTCTGTATGTATCTGTGTGTGTGTATGTCTCTATGTATGTGTGTCTATGTATTTGTGTCTGTCTGTATGTGTCTATGTGTGTGTGTGTGTCTGTGTGTGTCTATGTATGTGTCTGCATGTGTGTGTATGAGTGTGTATGTGTGTCTGTATGTATGTGTATGTGTGTATGTGTGTGCGTGTATGTGTGTCTGTATGTGTGTGTGTGTGTCTGTATGTATGTATGTGTATCTGTATGTATGTAAATGTATGTGTGTGTGTCTGTGTGTATCTCTGTGTGTCTTTATGGGGTGGGAGGGAGGGGGATGGCGGTGCGGGGTGATGGGGGGCCCCATGAATCAGTTTTGCACTGTGTGTGTACACCACTGGGTGCACCGGTTTGTTAATTCTTTATTTGCAACAAGTCAACATCAAAGGAATTTGTTCATCATATACCTGACATGGTGGCCTTGGTAATATATAGACAACCTGTTCACTTTCAGCATCCATTATGGAGGAGATATATATATATATATATATATATATATATATATATATATATATATATATATAATATAAAAGTGTATGAAGATTTGGTGGTTTCTTATGCATCCTTGTAATATCCTTACTATGTTTAATGATACTTGCAAACATAAATGTGTATTTACAAAATCAAAATGACAGCCAATTCAAGAGGCAAATGAAAGGTTTGCATAAACAGTTTTCTGTAATGTCTGCCAAAACAAAAATGTGTAAATACAGATTTGAGAACCACATTTCATTTATTTTAATGTTAATTAAAATATGTTCTTAATGCGAACATTTGCATCAAGTATATTTTTAATATGTTCTACTAGTAGCTCCAAATTCTGTTCTTGCAGCACATGCTTTTTTCATTCACCTACTAAAGTAAAATTGGGAAAAACTCAATTCTTGAGCTGTTTCTGTGTCTTGAGTGTTAGCTTGGGCTGGGAACATGTGACATATAGCATGTATTGGCAATTTAGGTTACTGTGTAAGTACTATAATTTCTTGCATCAATTATAGTTAGAATTGGCTCTATTCAGCAATGTGATTATTCACAAAGTTGCACTTTCTGTAGAGCAAAATTAATTTTTTTTTTTTAGACAATTCAGATGCAAAAAAAAAACAAAGGAAGATTTGCTCACATTACAATCCTTTAGAGTAGAAAAAATATCAGAATCCCCCCTACTTGGCACAGAATGGAAGACCTCAGAAATGAGTAACCATTTACCCTTTTGTCTAAATACAGATAGATTAAAGGGACACTGTAGTCACATAAACAACTTTTACCCCTTAAGACCGCAGCCAAATGTACAAGTTGTGATCCAAAAAAAAACGTAAACAAAACCTGGCATTTGCGCTATATGTCTGTCCAAACGTAATTCACCTCTTTCATATTAAATGCACCCACACTTATTATATATCATTTTATTCAGGGGAAACAGGGCTTTCGTTTAACATCAAATATTTAGGTATGGAACATAATTTAATATGAAAAAAAATATTAAAAAAATGGGAGAAAATAAGATTTTTTTTAATTGTTTTAGTTCTACGTGACATTTTAACTGTGAATGTCAAAATACTGTTTGCTTTTACTGCAATACAATACACATATTTGTATTCAGCGATGTCTCATGTGTAAAACAGTATCCCCTATGCACAGGTTTTATGGTGTTTTGGGAAGTTACAGGGTCAAATATAGCGTGTTACATATTTCAGTTTTTTCACATTGAAATTCGCCAGATTGGTTACGTTGCCTTTGAGACCATATGGTAGCCCAGGAATAAGAATTACCCCCATGATGGCATACCATTTGCAAAAGTAGACAACCCAAGGTATTGCAAATGGAGTATGTCCAGTCTTTTTTAGTAGCCGCTTGGTCACAAACACTGGCCAAAGTTAGTGTTAATATTTGAAAATGCAAAAAACTAATTTGAACGCAAATTTTGGCCAGTGTTTGTGACTAAGTGGCTACTAAAAAAACCTGAACATACCCTATTTGCAATACCCTGGGTTGTCTACTATTGCAAATGGTATGCCATCATGGAGATAATTTTCATTCCTGGGCTACCATACGGTCTCAAAGGCAACCTGGCGAATTTTAATGTGAAAAAACTGAAAGGCAAACCTTAAATTTGACTCTGTAACTTTTGAAAACACCATAAAACCTGTACATGAGGTTTACTGTTATACTCAGGAGACTTCGCTGAACACAAATATTAGTGTTTCAAAACAGTAAAACGTATCACAACAATTATATCGTCAGTGTAAGTTCCATTTGTGTGTGAAAAATGCAAAAAATGTCACTGTCACTGACGATATCGTCGTTGTAATATATTTTACTGTTTTGAAACACTAGTATTTGTGTTCAGCGAAGTCTTCCGAGTAAAACAGTACCCCCCATGTACAGGTTTTATGGTGTCTTGGAAAGTTACAGGGTTAACCCTTTAAGTCCGGAGGGCGTACATTTACGTCCTTTTAAAAGCGGCTCTAAACGCCGCAGGACGTAAATGTACGCCCTCCGGTTTTTATTCACTTACCCGGTCGCCGGCGATCCCACGCCGGCGATCGCGGTTGGGGGGACTCCCAGGGAGCCCCCCCGCGGCAGATCTTCCTCCTCCGGTCCCCTCCGGTCATGTGAGAGTGAGGTCCTTGCGAGGACCTCACAATCACATGGCCGGGATAGCTGGCTGCAGCAATGCCAGCAGGGGGACTAACTGTAATGACAGTTAGTCCCCATGCTGGCTGAAAATCTAATTAAAATAAGTGTAAAAATAAAATAAGTGTAAAAAAAAATATATATACTTAGATCATATATATATACATTACATATATATATGATCTAAGTATATATATATATACACATATACACACACACATACACTGTCTAGGTGTATTTTAATATTAATATATATATATATAATTATATATATATATATTAATATCAAATTACACGTAGACTGATACTGATTAAATATATATATATATATATAATTATTGTTATATATATATATTTATAAATAATATAAAAAAATATGTAAATACGTAAAAAATAAAATAAAAAAAATAATTAAAAATAAAATATTAAAAAATATATAGATGTGTTTTATTTCGTTCTAACTGTATTGTGATATTAATATATATATATATATATATTTATATCAAAATACACGTAGAACTAAATAATATATATATCTATATACATAAATATATATGTATATATCACTATATATATACCTATATATAAATAAAAATATTCAAAAAATTATATATATATATATACGTATATATATACATATATTAATTCTACACATATATTCATGTAATAATTTTACATAATTAGGTATCCTAATTAATTACAATTAGCGGGACCTGCCTGACAACCCATGCCGAAAGTATAGGGAATTTAATTTGCTAGCACTATATTTAACTCTATAACTTTCCAGGACACCATAAAACCTGTACATGGGGGGTACTGTTTTACTCGGGAGACTTCGCTGAACAGAAATATTAATGTTTCAAAACAGTAAAATGTATTACAACGATGATAATTTTGTTTCAGTTATTGCCGCCCCAACCACACCTCCCCTGGCTACGATTGACTCTACATGCATGAAAAAAAGGGCTTCACTTTCAATTAGATGTAATTTACCTTAAACTTTAATCACAAACAAGAGTCTCTTGCAGGATCTAGCAAGCTATTAAGATAGCAGGGGATAAGACAATCTAAATTGAACAGAACTCGCAATAAAGGAAGGATAAACGTTAGATGACTCTTTACAGGAAGTGTTTATTAAGGCTGTGCAAGTCACATGCAGGGAGGTGTGACTAGGGTTCATAAACAAAGTGATTTAACTCCTAAATGGCAGAGAATTGAGGAGTGAGACTGCAGTGACATGATCTATACACCAAAACTGTTTCATTAAGCTACAGTTGTTTTGGTGACTATAGTGTCCCTTTAATGTTTTGACTAAGGCAAAAAATAGCTTCAACCCACCATATACAAAAATTTGTTAAATTTAAGGGAGTCTTTAAGCCTTGCATTGCATGGTCATATAGTGGTCAAGGATCATAAGGCAAATTAACAGGACCTCATATATTGTCAAGATTTTTATTCCAATTACTCTCATTGGCCAATCTCTGTCATCACATTATATTTTGATATCATGAAACCCATGGTATAGAAGAAAAGTATGTCTCTCCTCTCCCCCTGAATATGTGATGGAAGATAATGGAATCCATATGTCCACTTGTTAATAGCGGAGTCCACTTACTGACATCTCATGTTTTAATTTAGTCATTCGTAGGATTTAGGAAATTAAAAAAATTAAGCCGACGTTTCTATAGTTTCCTTTGGGGTGATTTTGCTAATTTTTTTGTAAAAACTGCAGTAAATAGCATTTTAGTATAACTTTGCTGCAGTTCTAGAGTACATAAATATGCTCTCTATATATCTTAATTTGACTTATGAAAGTTATAGGGTCAAATTTTAAACATACCCTTGTCTTGACATGTCTCTAGCTTGTGTCTCATTGACACTATCTGATACAGTAACATTATCTGTTAATATTTAAACTTTATATATCCATTCCTTCATTTACTTTCACTAATTTTCTCTGTAGAAATGTTACTGATTAAGCTTACAAATGGGTAAAACTGCCATTATATTTAAACGTAATTATATTTTTTAGAAATCTTTCATTCAATATGGGATTTATTCACTTAACACCAAATTTTAGAGAATTAAAAATGGCAGAAATTAGATTAAAATAGCCAAGCTATGACAATAGCCAATTCTGCACATTTTCCAAAGCACCCCTTTTTGTCTTAGTTGACAATTCAGTTGTCAATTCATTATTCGGTGTTTAGTGAATATAACCATGATATACTCTGTACCAGCAACATATTCTATTGATTATTTTTGCCTGCTTTAGTTGGAGTGTATCATATTACAACCAACATAATTTCATGACATGTGAGTTAAAGGGACAATATAGGCACCTTAGTCACCCAGACCACTTCATCTCCATAAAGTGGTCTGGGTGAAATGCCTCTGCCTATTTAATCCTGCAATTAATTGCAGTTTTAGAGGTTTTTAGATGTTCTAGATGTTTTTAGAGTTCTCTAAGGAGTTTTGTAGTTTTAGACGTTTTTAGAGTTCTCGAGATGCTTCCAGGAGTTTCATAGTTTGACTCTGTGAAACGACACTGGATGTTCTTATGCTCTGCATCCAATGAGGCAATGCTTTCCTATGGGGAAGGCCTAATTCACATTAGGTCCTCCCATGGGCAAACATCGGAGGAAGCGGAGCGCTGTGAACCTTGTAAAGTGTTAACTAGCCCTTTATTTACTTACTCGATTCCAGCATCGATATCCTTTTGCACTGGTATCGGGTAAGTAAATAAAGGGTTATTTAACCCATTACAATGCTGAATGGAGATGTGTGGGGGCCGAGGCTCATGTTAGTGCTAGGATCACATCTATCCTTGTATTCCTAACACTAAAAGGTTCCTTTAAATTTCAAGCAGACACGATAAATCTAAAATAATATTTTTAGAATAATTAACCATGATCTACTTCAATTTTAGTCTTTTGTAATAATGTAATATTACAATTTAAATATTAATCAGGTATTAACCTCATATAGTTTTAACTTAGTACTTTACTTTTACATTTGAAATATTAAATACCTCCTACTAAGACACTTTAACACATCTGGTCCCATTCCATATATTTTTATGTTAGACTTGTTTGTTATAACTTCTATGACACATTGTTTTCATGTGTTTGTAAGTATGCTGGTTTTAGGAATTTCTCTTAAATCGCCATGTCTTTGTGCAAGAGGTTTAGACAGCTTTTTAGTCCTTTTCCTAAAGGGTGAAATGTATTTGAAGCATGGAATGCATAGCTAGCACATGAACATAGACAAAATAACAAATTCAATTATGTACTGCTGACCTAGAAAAAAATGCACATGCACCCTTACAAAAATATCGGGGCAAGGAGATAAAAAGTATTAGAGCTTACGCAGTATTCCTTATGTCGCAAAACTTCTGACAAGATCAGTAACTACTTGAGTAGAAGAGCGCAAACCATATTTTTACATTCTGTTTGTGTGAGAGAAATAGACTAATATATTTAAAGTTATTTGAAAAAAATATTGCAGGCATTTTACAAATTCCAAAAGTGCCTTTAGGATAATGTAACATTTGTATGAGGCTTAATGCCCAAATACAGTTAGTATTGTTTCCTAGATGTAACACTACAGTCAGGAACATTTCTAGATGGCAAAAAGACCATGGCCTTCAGTGCAAGGGTAACATTTTAAAGTTGCTCCTAAATATATTGACTTAAGCTTCTTCCTAAACACCACCACCCTATGTCAACCCTAATCTATAATCCATTCTATGACACCAAATGGTTGAATGATTTCAGAATATTATGCAAATCTACATTTATACTCTCCAAACCTGCTTTATTATTTACACACAAAGCCTGTGCAAGATTTTTATTCTATTGATGTGTGTAGGCTTGTGTGTCAATTTACCCACCAGTTTTCCCCACTTACCCTCTGTACCCCTTTTGCATATAGTATCCCATTTTTGTCACTCATTCACGCTTTTGTGTCTTTATCTCCCTCTTGGAGTCTCTTATCTTCTCTTGTGTCTCTTATTTTCCACTTTTGAATGTCTTATTCCCATTTTTCCCCTCTGGCATATATTATTCCCATTTCGTGTCTCCTCCCCCCCTTGTGTGACGGCCAGAGGTCTTGTTGAGTCCATGCCTTGATGCATCAGAACTGTTTTGGCAGCATGAAGGGGACCTACATGTAATTTGTCCGGTAGTTTTAATGTTGTGACTGTTCAGTGTGTAAAAATATATATTTAGTGGACAAAATTGACATTCTAACACAGACTAACTCTCATTCACCCACACTCACTCTCAATGACAAAAGGTTTTACTGATCTGCACACACATTCATTAACTCATACATACATACATACATCTTGGGTTAGCTTCCCCCCAGCATCGTCCCTACCTGTAATGTCCAAGGACCTTCTCTTGTACTCCCTCTCATGCTGCAATTTAACACTCCAAGCACTGTTCTAGCAGTGTCTTTGTGTCCAGTAGAGGACTGCCAAAGAGGGCATTTGTCTCTGGGCCCCTAACGTAGGGCTGCTGCCTAAGCACTATACTAACTTTAACCATGCCATTAAGACATTGCAGCTTCTCTAAAACTACAATGTTTTACATTGCAGAGTTAAAGGTACTGGAACACTGCACCCAGGCAATTTCAATTAGATTTTATTTATTACTGGCATTTATAAAACATCAGTAAAATTGGAAAACATTAACAGAACAGTACAGTACAGACAGATACTAAAGGTAAACTAAGATGTAGCCATTGAAGCTCTTTTATACAAAGTGCCTAATTAGATAGTCAGTGAGCGTAATATCTAAATTATATAATGGGGATTTGATTCGAGAGGAAGGAAGGAGAATTTGGAAGTGATGGCCAGAGAAAATGAAAGAAAAGTTGCAGCTACTATGTGTAATGGGAATGAGGGGTAATTAAGTAACATCTCAAGTAGTTGGAGATGCATGCTATACATTTAGAGGGAACCTGTGTGGGTGTTTAGTGCTTAGAGAAAATGAAGAGTCTGAGGCCTTTGCTTGTGAGGCTGGATTTATAAATTAAGGCCTCAAAGTTGAGGAAGAGGAGAAGTTAAGAGCCTAAGGTTTTTGCATGTGAGGCTGGGTTTGTAAACCAAGGCCTAAGACATGAAGTGGTCTTGGTGCCTCTTCAACAGAGGGTGTGGGATATGATAATGTGTTGGTTTGAAATCAAACTCGACAACTTATTTTAAGGGTCCTCAGGACTATATGAAGCCAGACCTTCCCTACTGGCACCCCCTATTTTAATGAGTGAAAACATTTTAGAATTTGTGTTTTACCTGGGATCTGTCAGGTGCTTCTCACTGTCTCCACTACCTGGGAGCTATCAGCTTCTGCTAATCGCCACCACTACAGGAGCTTATTTTAGCTCTCCTTTAGCTAAGCCATGAGGTGAAGTGTTAGCTCACAGCTGGGCTTAGCTCAGACAGACAGCTTCCTGCTTTCTGTCAGAAGTAGGGAATACACGGTCTAATGTCTGGCAGACCCCAAGTAAGAAATCAAACCATTCTAGAGTAGAGTATAGCTGGGTGAAAACTAGAACTGAGAGGAATTTTAGTGGGAAATGTAAGCGCCAATGTATACATGGAGTGTGAGGAAAGGGTCAACATACATTTATTCTGTTTCTCCTCTTCATTATTACAGAATACACAAGACACCAATTGTTCAGGGCTCTATCCAGGGTCAGCCTACAGTGTCTTAGAACCTTTCACTCTCCTGCTGATCCTAATTAGACAATGAGCTAAATCCTGCATTGCACTGTCAAATGACAGTTCCTCTTTAACCTCCCTGGCGGTATGATTATGTCAGGAATTTTGTACCAAAAGCGGTACCATTTTTTTGCATTTGAATTACCCGCCCAGTTCCGCCCCCATGTCAGGCATGTCAATCAAATTTTAATTAATCAAATCACATAATTACGTTAAAAGATTATTTAAATATACATGTAGAATTTTAATATATATGCATTTATAGGTATTTAAATTCTACGTGTATACTAATGTAATCTTTTATGTAATTATATGTATTTATCTATATATATATATTTGCGCTTATTTGTATTTTATATATATATAGATATATATAGAATGTCATTCTAAGTGTATTTTGTTACCGATATATATATATTAATAACAAAATACAGTTAGAATGAAATTACATATGCATATATAATTTATATTAAATTTTGTTTCAATATTTTATTTATTTATTTTATTATTTTATTTATTTATTATTTTAATTATACGTATTTATATATATAATATATATATATATGTACATCTATTATATATATAATATATATACATATTATATATATATAAAAATATATTTAATTTATTTTTACACTTGTCTTTTTTTATTTTTTTTATACTTCCCACCAGCAGGGGGACTGTCTGATAGTTCAAACAGTCCCCCTGCTGGCAGATCCACAGCCAGCTATAGAGGGCCATGTGATCGCTCTTTGAGAGCGATCACATGGCCCCCGGGGGCCTGATTTGCCGTGGGAGGGCTGCCTGGGCTGTGAGGCAGTCCTCCCGAAGCGGATCGCGGCGGAGGTAAGTAAATCTTACCTACCCCGAGCGTGACTCGGGGGTTACCGCTTCTGGCAGCGAAAATTAACCCCGAGTCACGCTCGGGAATACCGCCAGGGAGGTTAAAGGAGCACTATAGTGCCAGGAAAACAAACTTGTTTTCCTTGCAATATAGGGTCATTAGGTCCCCCCACCCTAATGCTTTCCTATGGACGTCCAGCATATTTTCACTGAGACAGCCACTAGAGGCTGGAGTAACCCTCAGTGAAACATAGCAGTTTCTCTGAAACTGCTATGTTTTCAGCTGCAGGGTTAAAACTAGAGGGACCTGGCACCCAGACCACTTCATTAACATGAAGTGGTCTGGGTGCATTTAGTGGTCCTTTAAGTTAATCTTCCTCTATGCCATATGTGGCATATGATTAAACTTTATCTTTTTTTAGTTGCACTAAAGTTTGTGAAAGGATGTGTTTGATTTAAATATGGATATCACATTATATCTGATAGGAGGCAGACCCTACATGATTGATTTATAAAAATTGTAAAGTGTCAATGAAATCTGAACAATCAATGTCCATTTATTTATTCAGTGAGACCAAGCTTTTTCTTCAAGGACTCTGGCATCTTTAGGGGGGGAGGATGAGGGAGTCTGAAGTAGACCTTCACAGAGTTGTAGATGAACCACTGAAGAGCAGTTAAGGTACCAATCATAATAATATGTGCAGTCAAACCCTTCCAGACTCCTTTGGGCCCAAGTTTCTTCAAAACCTCCACACCAGTGATACCCTTTTCTTTGTGATTAACCCAGATTTAACTGATGCGTATTGCAGTAGTGATATTTTCTCTTTATACTGCCTCTCTTGGCAAACTTATTACCTCTTTTGGATTCCGCTACCACCTGTACGCTGATGACACGCAGCTATATCTCTCCTCCCCGGACCTCTCCCCTGCTGTCCTGCAACGTGTCACTGCTTGCCTTTCTTCCATCTCTGACTGGATGTCCTCCTGCTTTCTGAAACTCAATCTCTCTAAAACTGAGCTCCTTGTCTTTCCTCCTCCTAATACTGATCCTCCTCTTTCGCTCTCCCTTCAAGTTTGTGGTACCAACATCAGTCCATCCTTGCAAGCGCGCTGTCTTGGCGTCATACTTGACTCTAGTCTCACCTTTGAGCCTCACATCCAGCATGTTGCCAAATCCTGTAGGTTCCATCTTAAAAACATAGCCCGCATCCGCCCCTTTCTTGCACCAGATACTACCAATGAGCTTGTCCATGCTCTAGTAATTTCCTGCATGGATTATTGCAGCCCTCTCCTGATTGGTCTTCCCAAAAGCCGTACTGCACCCCTACAGTCTGTAATGAATGCTGCTGCTAGACTGATTTTCCTCTCTAGTCATTTCTCTTACACCTCACCCCTCTGCCAGTCCTTACATTGGCTTCCTGTATGCTACAGGAGTAAATTCAAGGTACTAACTCACACCTATAAAGCACTGAACAACTCTAGCCCCTCTTATATCTCCTCACAGATCTATAAGTATGTCCCTTCTCGGTCTCTCCGCTCTGCCCGTGACCACCTCCTGTCCGTTGTCCGCACCCGTACGGCCAACTCGCGCTTGCAGGACTTCTCGCGGGCTTCCTATGGAATAGCCTACCTACCGCCATCAGACTCTCCCCTAGTCTTGCATCTTTTAAGAAGTGCCTTAAAACCCATCTCTTTAGGAAAGCTTATGGCCTCCAAGACTAACCCCTACCTCACATACCTGTCTCTTGCCCTCTCCTAAAGGGCAGCCCACCTTATTTGATTGCAAATTCCTGTCCTGATGTGTTTTACACCCCACCTCCTACAGAATGTAAGCTCGATTGAGCAGGGTCCTCTTCAACCTATTGTTCCTGTAAGCTTATTTGTAATTGTCCTATTTATAGTTAAATCCCCTCTCATAATATTGTAAAGCGTTACGGAATCTGTTGGCGCTATATAAATGGCAATAATATTAATAATAATATTTACATAAATTGTTTGGAACATTTAAAAATAAATTATATGGATAGAGATCATATATTATTCTTACTGACTCATGACTCCTAACATAATCTAAGAGATGACTGTAATTTATTGTAATTTTTTGAACAGTCGAATTCTATGTGAGATTAGTATGAATCTTACAATGATTTACTGAATGTTCTGCTTCTGGGAATGTTCAGCGTCTGTACATTGAAGGCCTCAGTGATGCACAAGTAGAAGATGGTCACTAAAAGTCTTCCACTAATTAAAGCAATCAGGCATTCGTTTCACATAATATTATGTTACCTTTCACAGTACGAAGACTTGCACACCTAAGCAATACGAGTAATTGAAGAATGAATGAAAATGCATGCAAAGAGTCATAATACAGTGGTGATTAAACATCCTGAAGTCAAATAGACTACAAAAGACAAATGGCGAAAGAACATTATTTAATTCATTTTTTCAATAGAGAAATTCAACCAGACATGATCCTGTAACTAAATAGTAGAAAAAAAGCTCTAAATACAGAGTGCCATGATTGTGTCTCCATTACCTTTCCTTTATCTGATCATTGGCTTTATCACTCATCTATCACTGTGGGTTAAGACAAGCAGGAGAAGATAATGTATCCACATGAGTATATTAAGACATATGAATGTTTTAGAATATTTTTGTCTCACTGCATAATACTTATTTGAAAAGGAATGCATAGCTAGAGTATATAATTAGGCACACCAATAACAGAGGATGCTTTCCAAGAATAACTAAAAATATGTTGTAGCTACAACTTACTGACAGTTCTCAGCTACTTCCTGGTCTGTGCAGAGTTTACTTCAGGGAGCAGAAATTAAAGTTTCTATAAAGGTGAATGTTTATATTTTAAATATTTATAATTTATTTCTTCATATTTTGAATACATTAAATAGATCAGGGATAGGCAACCTTCGGCACTGCAGATGTTTTGGACTACACCTTCCATGATGCTTTGCCAGCGTTATGGTTATAAGAGCATTGTGGGAGATGTAGTTCACAGCATCTAGAGTGCCGAAGGTTGACTACCCCTGATATAGAAGATTCCTTAAAGTGATCCTGTAAACTGCAAGTCATGTGGATGTCAAATTCATCGTCTGAGTGATGGGAAGATACGCTTACCTACAATTCTCCCTTTAGACACAGCAGGGTGTCCTGGAGTGGGTGAAGCAGCTGCCTCCTAAATTACATGATGAGGATTGAATAATTCCTAGAATCCTCGTTATGAGATGTCACTGCGTCACCTGGGGATGGAACAGTTACAGCTGTAATTGATGTAGTCTTTTCTGTTATGCCATTGGCATATTGGTAGCGCCAAAGACGCTCAAAATGTAAATCTGTTAAAGAACTACTCATCCATATATTTTCTAGCAAGTTTCCTAACAGTGTGCACTTAAATTGGTATCTCTAAACTGGCATTCAGTAATGTTAGGCATGATAAAAATGAGGGTCAGCTTAATCTTGGAGTCTTGTCTACACACCTCACCAGTAAGCATCTATTTATTTCCCCTTGTCTCAAATCCTCTTAGATTGTAAGCTTGTTTGAACTTATCCCCTTTCTATAATGGTAAAGTGTTATGGAATATAGTGGTACTATATAAATGCTAATAATAATAATAGAATTTCTGTCACCAAATTGATAGGCTCCCACGCTGCTTGTATTTTCTATGTGTAGACCCGTAATAAAAGAGCTAGACACACTTAAAACATATATAAGGAACAGCTATTATGGAGGAAGAGTGTCAAGTGTGTTTGGAGACTATTTTCTCAGCACGCATACAGGCAAAGGGAAGTACAATTATAGTACAAAGAAGAAGGAGGAAACAAAAATAATAACTGACCTATTTCAAATCAAAACTGTATTCTTACTGGCATATTGATAATTCCAATTGAAATTACAATTATTGATCTGAACAGTCACACATAAGAATTAGCTATGGACAGATCAGTCTAGTTTAAAGTTAAGACTTCAACGTACAATTTTGTGGCTTCCAAATATATTTATTTAGGTCCATATTTATCAAGGCAAAGTGCTAAATGTTAAAATACATTGGTCTAAATTGTGACTTTATTTAGCACTCTCCAGAATGTCTTTCCTTGCTCAAAGTCACCCTATTTGATGTTTTTCTAAGTATGCTAGCTTCAAATAAAAGAATAACTTACTGCTCGTTTATTAATTGGGGAACTATTTACAAAAATATTAACACTAAATCCATCAATAAAGCATACGCAGTCTGTTTTTTATAGGTCTGTGTAACAATATATATATCTTAAATAAAACAATGCCCTATCTGGTATAAATTGTATTTGGATTTGAATATTTGTGATAGGGTCTCCAGATATCAATTAAAAGTATTGTTGCAAATGCTGAGTATGAATTTCAATTGATCTTCAGAGAGAATGTCCCAGTTGAGCTGTGTAAGGAAAATTTTCTTTCACCACTTGACTCCTCATTTACAAAAACAAATGCTTTTAATCGGTATTAAATTGTATATTTGTCAACCTAAACAATTAAACTCTATTGATCTGCATTTGGACTTTTTTTCTTTTATTTGATCCCTTTATTTTATTCAACACATAATTTGTATTTGCATGGAGAGGTTCACAGCCTTAATATTAATTAATTAAGATACTACTATATTACACTATTGGAATATTTTTCAAATGCATAGTGATTTAACCCCTTCACTACCAAAGCGTACACACACATATTTAACTTTTATTTCTGAACTTTTACAACAAAACTTGTATCTTCCCATTATTTAACTTATTTTCAGCCCCCCTCCCCCACACTCATTAAAAGTAACACTTTGTATTTATTATATTATTATTTTAAACAAAAAGTTTCCCCCTGGACAAATGAGGAAGGGGGAGAATGACTGCTGCCCACGATAGGGACTGGAGTTAGGTGTCAACAATGTTGCAAATAATGGAGGAGTTAAAAAGGAGAGTAGGGGACGGGCCTTCCCATCAGCAGGAGCAGTGGAAGGACCCTGACTGAATTTGTATTTACCTGGGTGTGTAAAGAGAAATACTGCCAGATTAGCACTTCCCAGACTGTCAGGATACATACTACCAGTTCCTATCATGGCCACCCTGTCCCTGGATGACCTGATTCAGATGCTGAGGGCTTACCAAGAGTCCCAATGGCTCACTGGAGCAGGTGCTGGCAGGTGTGCAGCAGGCCGCTGGATCGCCTGGAGTTGGAGCATAGCCGAACAAATGGAGGGCCAGACGGTCGAGGCCTCTGTCGCATTTGTCCCCCAGTCCCATGCACCTGAGTGAGCAGAGGAGTGGCCAGAGGATGGATAGCGAGAGCAGTGGACCTGGGCAGCAAGCAGACGGAAGATCGGTAAGCGGGAGGTAAAGGCGAGCCAGGAGGGCCGGGCAGAAGCGGGCCCCAACAGGATCCCAAGATGATGGAGGTTAGCATGGTGGGAACCTGACCGGAAGATCGCACAGCCATACGGCGTGTGCACAACGTTGGAAAACGTCACAACGCACGGCTGACATCACAGACTGGTTGGCAGGGACCGCAGGAGAGCTCACCCGGCGCCCACAGGTCCCCAACATTGGAGGAGAGGGAGTCCAGCCTGCCATCGGAATCTGAAGAGGAAGAAATTATATAACCAGGAGTGTCCGAATCAGGTCCTGCTGCTTCAGCACGTGAGTACTGAGCTAGCTCCTGGGGAGCGCTGGCTGGGGTTGTTAGGGGGCAGGTTAGTGGTGCTTCAGGGCAGCTTTCCCATGGGCAAAGGGATTTGGTCACTATGTTGAGGGCTATACTTGACAGGCTCCCTGGGGTTTATCCTCCTTCCTTTTTTCCAGGTCATGTCCTGGCTGTGCGGGTTCCTGGGAGTAGGGAGCATGCGGAAGGTTTCTCATGCCTGAAGTTGCCGGGCTGTGAGCTGTCACCTTTGGGGCTGCATGTGTCTGGCGACATCAGAGACAAGATTGTTCGCGGTGAGTATGTGGATTTGCTGTCCTTCCGGCTGGGTTCTTTAATGAAAACCACTGCAGGCGGTATAGCTCCTGCAGATTTTGGCACGAATGTTCCCACTGTGGGAGAGCACATCCTACTCTGCGATGTTTCAAAAAAGGTAAGTCGGGATTACGGACCAGCAGGGATGACGTTCCAAGACAGGAAGACTCCGGTGAGCATAGAAAGGATGTGCCTGTGGTTAGACTGGTATCCTTATTGGCGCCTGTTTTGTTCGACAGGTTTTTGTACGGTTTTTGGTTTCCCTTTGTTTATTGTGATATGCCGTCATTTGTGGCTAATTTATGGTCGATTTTGGGTAAGGAGGATATCCTGAGTCAGAAATTAGACAGGGAGGTGGCCTTGGGGCGCATTGGGTGCCTTTTTGACAATCTTTTAATGTGGATAAGTGCAGGATAATGCATCTTGGACGTAAAAAACAAAGTGCAGAGTACAGAATATTTGATTGAATCCTAACCTCAACATCTGAGGAAAGGAATTTTGGGGTTATTATTTCTGATGACTTAAAGGTAGGCAGACAATGTAATAGAGCAGCAGGAAATGCTAGCAGAATGCTTGGTTGTATAGGGAGAGGTATTAGCAGTAGAAAGAGGGAAGTGCTCATGCCATTGTACAGAACACTGGTGAGACCTCACTTGGAGTATTGTACACAGTACTGGAGACAGTATCTCCAGAAGGATATTGATACCTTAGAGAGAGTTCAGAGAAGGGCTACTAAATTGGTTTGTGGGTTGCAGGATAAAACTTACAAGGAAAGGTTAAAGGAACTTAACATGTATAACTTGGAGGAAAGACGAGACAGGGAGGATATGATAGAAACATTTAAATACATAAAGGGAATCAGCACAGTAAAGGAGGAGACTATATTTAAAAGAAGAAAAACTACCACAATAAGAGGACATAGTCTTAAATTAGAGGGGCAAAGGCTTAAAATAATATCAGGAAGTATTGCTTTACTGAGAGAGTAGTGAATGCATGGAATAGCCTTCCAGCTGAAATAGTAGAGGTTAACACAGTAAAGGAGTATAAGCATGTGTGGGATAAGCATAAGGCTATCCTAACTATAAGATAAGGGCAGGGACTAATGTAAGTATTTAGAAAATTGTGCAGACTACATGGTTCTTATCTGCCATCACATTTTATGTTTCTATCTTCCATTTCATATCTTGTGGGTGTCCCCCCTGGGTTTGGTGCCCAAAAAAGAGCCTAGGACCTTTCGTCTCATTCACCACCTATCATACCCATCCGACGGGTCGTGAATGATGATATCGATAGGGAGGTTTCAAGGGTCCGCTCTGCCTCTTTTGACAGGTTCTGGAATTGGTTCCAGAGGCTGGGTTGGGAGCGTTGCGTTTAAGTGTACCTATAATAATATATATATATATATATATATATATATATATATATATATATTTAGTTTATTTGAAAGGACAGAAATTACTTTCTTTTAGTAACCTATATGTATACCGACACAACACTAAGGCCTCAATTCATTGCTTTCAGGAAAACCCAGATAAACATTATCAATTGGTTTTAATGCCAGTAATTCTAGCAGCCGAGCCTGATAAATATTTGACTACTCAAGAAAAATCCTTCAATAAATGTGCTTCATCACATATTACTTGGCTCAAAATTTCTGGTTATTTTATCTCATAATAAATGCTTTTTTCAATTAAATGAGATTATTATTATTATTTTTAAGTTTGTTTAACCCCTTAACGCCGTTACGACGTTCTATGCCGTCACGTTTTAAGTGGGCTTTAAAGCCGTTGTGACGGCATAGAACGCTGTAACGGCTTTGAGCCCTGGAGCACCCGGGATACTTACCTTCCCGGTGCTCCGCTTCGGGAGGACTGCCTCACAGCCCAGGCAGCCCCCCCACGGCAAATCAGGCCCCCGGGGGCCATGTGATCGCTCTCAAAGAGCGATCACATGGCCCCCTATAGCTGGCTGTGGATCTGCCAGCAGGGGGACTGTCTAAAATATTACACAGTCCCCCTGCTGGTAGGTAGTGTAAAAAAAAAATATTAAACATGTTTAAAAATAAAATAAATATATTTATATATATATAATATATGTATATATATTATATATATAATATATATGCATATTATATATATTTAACGTCATACATAGTGTATTTTAATACTAATATAAGTACATATATTAGTATTAAAATACACTTAGAATGACGTTACATATATATAATATACATATATTATATATATAATAGATATATACACATATATTATATATATAAATACGTATAATTACAATAATAAATAAATAAAATAATAAAATTAATAAATAAAATATTGAAACAAAATGTAATATAAATTATATATACATATGTAATTTCATTCTAACTGTATTTTGTTATTAATATATATATATATTGGTAACAAAATACACTTAGAATGACATTCTATATATATCTATCTATATATAAAATGCAAATAACCGCAAATATACATATATATATATAGATAAATACATATAATTACATAAAAAATTACATTAGTATACACGTAGAATTTAAATACCTATAAATGCATATATATTAAAATTCTACGTGTATATTTAAGTAATCTTTTAACATAATTAGGTGATTTGATTAATTAAAATTTGATTGACATACCTGACAACACAGGGAGAAAGTGCAGAGAATTTAATTCGCAAGCACTATATTTGACCCTGTAACTCTCCAAGACAACATAAAACCTGTACATGGGGGGTACTGTTTTACTCGGGACTCGGGAGACTTCGCTGAACTCAAATATTAGTGTTTAAAATTGGTAAATTGTATTACAACGATGATATTTTAAGTAAAAGTTAAGTTTTTTGCATTTTTTACAAACTAACTGCACTTTTATGGACTATATTATTGTTGTAATATGTTTTACTGTTTTAAAACACTAATATGTGTGTTTAGTGAAGTCTCCCGAGAATAACAGTACCCCCCATGTACAGGTTTCATGGTGTTTTGGAAAGTTAGAGAGTCACATATAAGGCTTGCATTTCATTTTTTTGACATTGAAATTTGCCAGATTGGTTATGTTGCCTTTGAGAGCGTATGGTAGCCCAGGAATGAGAATTACCACCATGATGGCATACCTTTTGCAAAAGTAGACAACCCAAGGTATTGCAAGTGGGGTATGTCCAGTCTTTCTTAGTAGCCACTTAGTCAGAAACACTGGCCAAATATTCGTTTTTTGCTTTTTTTAACACAAAAACAAATATGAACGCTAACTTTGGCCAGTGTTTGTGACTAAGTGGCTTCTAAAAAAGACTAAACATACCCCACTTTCAATACCTTTGGTTGTCTACTTTTCCAAATGGTATGCCATTATGGGGGTAATTCTCATTGCCGGGCTACCACACCGTCTCAAAGGTAACATTACCAATCTGGCAAATTTCTATTTGAAAATGGAACGTTCTATATTTGACCCTGTAACTTTCCAAAACACCATAAAACCTGTTAATGGGGGATACTGTTGTACTCATGAGACATCGCTGATTACAAATATGTGCATTTTTGTGCAGTAAAACCTAACAGTATTATGACATTCACAGCTAAAATGTCAGATGGAAATACAAATTTAAAAAAAATCTTATATTCTCACTTTTTTTAAAAAAATTTATTCATAATGAATTATGTTCCATATATGAATAGTTAATGATAAATTAAAGCCCTGTTTCTCCTGAACAAAATGATATATAATACGTGTGGGTGCATATAATATGAAAGAGGGGAACTACGGGTGAACAGACATGTAGCGCAATTCCAGTTTTTGTTTACGTTTTGTTTTGATCAGAACGTGCACTATTGACTCCGTCCTGAAGGGGTTAACCAAAACGTGTTAGGTGGCTTTAGACTGTTTAAATAAAAAAAAAAATTAAAGGAGGAGAGATCAAAGGGTATGTATTTTCTTATAGCTGTATCCTGTGAGTTTCTTTCAAGCACCACCTCCGTCAGATACATGACACATGGGGGGTATGACTGTTTTAGGGTTTTCTGTCAATAAGATTTTGTAATTAGGCCCATCGTAATTGCCAGCATGAGGCCCAATGGGCTCTTAATCTGGCCCCTATAAGTGCTATACAATTTAAGTTAGAATACTCTGACTGGTTGTCTTGTAAGAATGCTCTGACAGAAGTTTCCCACACAAGTCTTGAGATAAGTGAGTGGGGGCTGGAGGGACACCAGGTCCCCCATTTACTAATTTATTAGACCATACCTGCTGTCAATGAGTAGGGGACACAATATGTTCCCCGCGCTTTACTATAATTATAGCCCAATCCCTTTGACCATGAGTGCTGTTCTCTTTAACCCCTTAAGGACCGGCCTGTTTTTGCGATGTTTGTACGTTAAGGAACAGAGCGGTTTTAACACTTTTGTGCTGTTTGTGTTTAGCTGTAATTTTCCGCTCTCTCATTTACGGTTCCCATACAAGTTATATATTGTTTTTTTCAAGACAAGAAGGGCTTTCTTTACATACCATTATTTGTATTATGTCATATATTGTATTTAAAAAAAATAATAAAATATGGTGAAAAATTAAAAAAAAAACATGTTTTTGGATTTTTACTTGAAAAATATTTTACTTATCTACAAAAGCTAATGAAAAAAACTGCTAAATAGATTCAAAATGTTGTTACCGAGTTTAAAAACACCCAGTGTTTACATCCTTTATTGCTTTTTTTTGCAAGTTATAGGCCTATAAATACAAGTAGGAAATTGCTGTTTCAATATATATATATTTTACATATATCAATAGTGACATTGTAACACCGTTATCTGTCATAAATCCCCGAAACACACCTAACATGTACATATTTTTTTAAAGTAGACAACCCAGGGTATTCAAAATGGGGTATGTCCAGTCTTTTTTAGTAGCCACCTAGTCACAAACACTGGCCAAAGTTAGCATTTATATTTGTTTGTGTGTTAAAAATGCAAAAAACGCTAACTTTGGCCGGTGTTTGTGACTAAGTGGCTACTAAAAAAGGCTGAACATACCCCATTTGCAATACCTTGGGTTGTCTTCTTTTGCAAATGGTATGCCATCATGGGGCTCATTCTCATTCCTTGGCTACCATACGCTCTCAAAGGCAACCTAACCAATCTGACAAATTTCAATAAAAAAAAAAGTAAAATCAAGCCTTATATTTGACCCTGTAACTTTCACAAACACTATAAAACCTCTACATGTGGGGTACTGTTATACTCAGGAGACTTCGCTGAACACAAATATTAGTGTATCAAAACAGTAAAATGTATCACATCAATAATATCCTCAGTGAAAGTGCTGTTTGTGTGTGAAAAATGCAAAAAAACTTCACTTTCAATGACAATATCATCGCTGTGATATGGTTTACTGTTTTGAAACACTAATATTTGTGGTCAGCGAAGTCTCCTGAGTAAAACAGTACCCCCATGTACAGGTTTTAGGGTGTCATAGAAAGTTACAGGGTTAAACACAGTGCTAGCAAATTAAATTATCTGGACTTTCGGCCTGGGTGTGCAGGCAGGTCCCTCAAATTGCAATCATTAAAATTACTTAATTAGGTAAAAATATTACATAAATACGCACGTAGAATTTTAATATATATACATATTTATATATTTGACGTCTACGTGTATATTTATGAAATTAATTATGTATATGGACATATGTATATTTCGTATTATTTTTATTTATTTATTTATACATAGATATATATATCATTACATTCTAAGTGTATTTTGATATATATATATATATATATATATCAATATCAAAATACTGTTAGAATAAAATTGCATTTTTAATTTATTATTAAAAAATATTTTTATTTTTGTTATTTATTTTTATTAACATATTATTTGTATTTTATAATAATATATATATACCATATATATAGTAATTATATATATATTGTATATATTTGTGTGTAATTTAAATATAAGTGTATTTTTATATTAATATACGTATATATAAATATAAAAATACACTTAGTATGACATTATATATATGATACATATACATATATTATATATAGATATAATACATGTATATATATCATATATATACATTTTATTATTTTTTTACACTGATTGCTTTATTTTGTAACTTTATTTTATGATTTTACAGATGCAGGGAGACTGCCTGTCAGCACAGACAGTCCCCCTGCAGGCAGATACACAGACACCTATTGCGGTCATGTGATCGAGTGATCACGTGGCCGTGGGGTCTTGATCTGCCGAGGGGAGACTGCCCGGGCAGACAGGCAGTCCCCCTGGACCGGGAGGAGCGCTGATCGCCGCCGTGGGACCGACGGCGATCAGGTAAGTAGCCCCAGACCGTTATGACGGTTCAGGACCGTCAGCGGTCCAAACGCACGTTTTATCGCTGACGGTCCTGAACCGTCAGCGGTCCTGAAGGGGTTAATTAGAGCCCCTACCTATTTTCATTGGTGATGGAAGAGTGGGGCATTATGTCTCCCTGCATTATTGTTTTAATTAGTGGAAACCATCAATGGAAACCAACTTTAAACTAATATGGAGTAAATATAGACCACCATAGTTTTTTTTTTTTAAATATTTGCTTGCTGACTGCTAGTGCTGATGGAGGGCAAATATATAATATAAGTAAAACATTAATCAACAGGCACAATCTGTGCTATGGATGGGTGCTAAGGCAGTAGTTTCCAAACTTTTTAGGTTCATTTGTGAAGTATGTGTGTGTGAATGATGTAGTGTGTGTGGGGTGCATTGTGTCTGTGTGTTTGAAGGGTGCAGTGTATGCATGAGGGGTACAGTGTGTGCGTGGGGGGCAGTGTGGGGGCACAGTGTGATTGAGGTCAGTGTGTGTTAGAGGTACAGTGTGTGCATAAGGGGGGCAGTGTGTGTGAGGGGTACAGTGTGTGTGTGTGTGAGGAACTGACTCTGCTGGGTTTCGAACCCTGGTTTACATGGTGCTAAACCTCTTCCTTACCAGTACACCAGCCTGCCTTTTGCAAATGTACCTGAGATCTGGTAACCTTAACTCTACAGCATTGGTATCAGTGACAAGTCTCTTCAGCTGTGTCTGGTCATGTGTCTGGTTCTTGGCCTATATAAGCCACTTCCTGTCTCTGTACCTTTGCCAGATTATTGTGGTTCCTGTACTCTCTAATCAAGCTTATTCCTGTTTCTCCTACCTGTTGCTGATTTTGGACCGTTTTGACTTTGCTGCTTCTCCTTCCCACTGACCTCGGCTTGCCTCACTACGATTATCATCTCTCTGTTCCAGTCTCCATCTCTGCTTAAGACCAGAAGGCCACTCAAGGCTCAGGGGCTCAACCACCTGGGTAACGAGTGGCTACCTCTGGCAGAAAACATTGCTGATCTGGCTACTGGACTCCAAAACTTTGTAACATCAATATCATTACAGTGTGTGTGTGAGGGGTAAAGTGTGTGTGTATGGGAGGCAGTATGTGTGTGAGGGATACAGTGTGTGTGTGTATAGGGAGCAGTGTGTATATGAGGCAGTGTGTGTGTGTATACGGGGCAGTGTGTGTGTATAGGAGGGAAGGGTAGATTAATATATCCTCTCTCCCTGTTTACCTTTGCCTGGAGGGGGGGCATTTCCTGCAATCCCTGGTGGTCCAGTGGAGAATCCTGGCGGTCCTAGTGGTGAGAGGCTTGCAGGCTTTGGAGTGTCACCATGGTAACCGCGGCAATGCTTCAAGCTTGCGAGAGGAGAACCTGGTGGAGCTGCAGGTTAGAGCTAACCCAGGTCCTCTCTCCTTTCCTTGCCAGCTGCAGCATTACAGTGCTAGCGGGCCGGTGAGGGAGATCTCTGAAAATATATTGCGACACCCCCGTGTGCCCGTTGTGTGCCCCAGGGCACTGTGGCAGGCAGTTTGGGAACCGCTGTTCTAAGGTAATTGAATTTGAATTGCCAAAACCTATGTTTTCCATGTAAAATATAGGATTCAATATTTAAACCAATATTTTTCTGCTTCCAATAAACATTTAACTGTTGTCATTAAAATGATCCAAATATTTCAACGGCTTATCAGGAACAGTAAAACTACTGATGCATATGAAGATGGGAGGCAAGCAAGGCAATGATCACTGTCAGCAGGAAAGCTGGAGCCTTTTCAAAGCCCAGGGATCTCCCTTTCTTACACATTACTAATTCTGAGATGAATCACCAAGGATTAATCTGATCTTTCAAAACTGGTGATGTAAATAGTGATGCACACAGCTCACTGGTTAGTTTGTGCCCGCATCAAGGGGAGGTTTGGCTATGGCAAAAAAAAACAACCAAAGTGATTTAACTATTATATAGCAGAGTATTGAGCAGTGAGCCAACAGTTGAATGATATACACACCAAAACAGCTTTGTAGAGCACTCCAAGCACTATGACCACTACCGCTCCAAGTACTATAACTAATGCTGTACCACTTTGGCACTTTGTGACAACTAATGTAGCCTGTACGCTGATGGTTTAACGTGCTTTTTCAAACTTATCACAAGTAAGGGTATAACCGCAATATACTCTCCATGCTTCCAGAAGCAATGTACCACAGTGATCAGATTCCAACTCTTATTTCTAACTTGTTGGTGGGCCCAGTACATATACTAAGCTATTACTGGATGTGCAGATCTACTGAACAGTGAGTCTGGCGAAAGTGACCTTGCCACTAGTTTTTGGAGGAGCCTGTTTGCCAGCCTCCTACCCTGTAACTATGGCCCCCTGCAACAGACCTGGCTAAATACTTCAAACAGGCTCTGTTCGTTCAATTGGGACTATATGGTTAGTTTACCAAAACAACGCACAAACAGAGACTGCCCTGGAGCTTGTTAACACCTATTAACAACTTGGAACGTTTCTCACCTCAGTGTTCTAATTTTTCGTCTGGGTGACCGCAATTCCTATAGACAACCACGAGATGGCGGCCATCTTGTTCGCATGAACGCAGGCCGTGGTGTTTGGGCATGAATCTCATGGAACTAAAATCGGATACAGAAACTTCCGAACACACCTGGGCTTCCATCTTCACCTGCGTTCGGTTCTATTCAATTTAGAAGGGCACTGTTTGGTGGGATCATTCGTCTAGATGAAGGGAACAAGCTCCAGGGTAAGACTATTGACTATGTTCAGTAGTTTGTTCATTTTCAAACTGCCAAACTAGACCGACCGCAAGCCCTGATTCTCTGGATCTGTTTTGGGCATGGGCCTATGCCTGCGGTCGGTCAAATAAATGACTTCCAGGGAATTCCTGAACCCCTGAATTGATCTGGGTGATTTTTGGATATGTTGGTCACCCAAATCAGGGATATCAAGGGATACAATGTGTTTTGGGGTACTTTGGGGACTTTTTAGGGATTTGCTATACAGCTATCACTACTAGATATTGTAAGAGCTTTATAGCTATACTCTCTTGGAGGAGAGGTTCACCCACTGGAAGCTGGGTGGAGGACGGCGAGACACCAACCAAGCTACGGCGGTTCGTGGGATCGACGGTGCTTATGGTGTCCGGTGTGGTGCTTATGGTCCTCAGCATCAGTTAGGAAGCATCAATTGGCGGAGGTGCCCAGTCGGGGTGCCAGGTGGTCTGTCACAGTGAGCCTCTAGTGTTCACTGCTGGTTACATTTCTTCAACATTTAATATTATAATTTAGTGTCTACACCCACTGCCAATGGGTCGTGGCTAGGAGGACACTAGGTGCCCCCTTTAGTATTATAATTAGGTCTCCCACCTGATGTAATTGGGTGGCATTCAGGGGAAGGACACTAGGTCTTTCCCTAATACTTTAATAACCTCCATCAGCTGAACATAGTTGTGGGCCAAGGGATGGACAGTGATCTGTCCATCACCCATTCTTTATTTTAATGATGCTCATGTAATTTTACAGGCCCCATCCAACAATGTCTGGATTTTGTAGTCTGAATGTCCCGTATGCTGATGGATAGTTTTACCACTTTTGATATGGGGCATTCATACTTTAGTGAAATACCACATAAGTCTTGCATTTCATGAGAATAATCCTGATTGTCACAGCCACCTCTATTGGCGGCAGTGGAATTGACACAACATATTGGCGCAAGATCTGTTTTTTTGTCAAGATTTGTCAGCCTTGAGCTTTAACGAGCCAGGGGGGTGGTCTGTGTTTGGTAGTTACAGCTACCGAATGAAATAAAATAAAATAAACAAAATAACTTTGTGATTTCTTCACACTGCACCCTTTAGTTCCATGGGTCGGCATACCCGCCTAGACCCTGCTGTGTTGGCTTAGGGATGTCCGGGGAAAGCAAATTAAGAGTGCAGTTCGGTCTGCCGCGACAAACCGTCCGCATTGCTGTTTTGTTTGCCCGGCCTGTACTGCATTGTAAAGTTATACAGTTGAAGCGCCAGGCTCCAGCATAGTAGTCTGGGGTTGTCTCCAGCTACACGGTTTAGCCACACAAGGGGGTTATGGTCTGTCATAAGGGTAAAGGGACGGCCATATAGGTAAGGTTGTAGTTTTTTCAGTGCCCATACTAGGCATACAACAATGTCTGGATTTTGTAGTCTGAATGTCCCGTATGCTGATGGATAGTTTTACCACTTTTGATATGGGGCATTCATACTTTAGTGAAATACCACATAAGTCTTGCATTTCATGAGAATAATCCTGATTTTATTAAAGACACGGAGGCTCATATTATGCATAACTCTTTCTTTATTTCCTCAGCAGCAAAGATAGAGGAATAGAAATATTGTCAAAAATGAAAGAAAAACTGTATAGGCATAACGGGTAGCCGATCACATGGTAGAGGAAGTGGCTATATAAGTCCTGTGTCTCCCACAATCCCCCTCTTTCTTTGCTGCTTCCTCAGACAGAAGTGTTTTGCTTCTCTCTGACTCAATTTTGATAATCATTTACTTGTATTGATTTTTCGTTGTATACTGATTTATGGCTTGTACAGTTTTTACCTGTTACCGCTAGCGTTCCCCCTGGGACCCCTTGGTGCTCTTCTCCCTACCCGGGGATTCCTGTAGCCTGCCCTTCCCTCCTCCTCGTGCTTCCGCACGGCTCCCGGCTCTGTGCTTTTGCTGCGACGGCTCTGTTTTCGGCCGCGGCTGCGCACGCATTCTTCCCCGCTCGCGGGCGGGCTCGGCGGGTCGGGTGCACGAGCCCCTTCCCCCGCCGGGTGCCCGGTCGCGTGCGCCTTCCCTCACGTGCGGCGGCCATCTTGGGCGGACCTCGATCCTTCCCCTGTGCTGCCGTGCGGTCACCTTTGCTTTGCCGGGTCCCCTGGGAACGCTAGACGGTCTGTGTGTATCGCTTTCTGTGGGTTACTCAACCCTTTGCTCTCCTTTATTCACCTTAGTGTCATTTAGCGGTTTATTTTCTTTAATTGCCTACAGCTTTACATCATGCAGGATAGGGAGGATGGGCCTACAGGTCCCTCTGGGGATTTTCACTCAGACAGTGCTGAGGGTGCTATGGCCTCCCAAGAGTTTCAGGCCATGCTGGAAGCCACTATGGCCTCCTCCATTCAGAAGGCTATTGCCTCGGCCATGGGGGCTGTTACTACTTCTTTTTCGCAATCCATGCACTCCCTGGTTTTGCCTGCTCTGGCCTCCCCCGCCCCTACGGGTGTGGGGTCCCCCTCCCCTGCTCAGACTGTGCCTGGAGCCCGTAAGGCAAAGGCCAAGTCCAAACATGTCGGCTCCCACTCCTCGATGCAGGTTCTACCTGCCATGACTGACACGCTTGAGGCGGTCACAGATGGCGCGCACCCCACGCGCAAAGAGCCCCTGGCCGGGCTAAAAAGGCTAGATTATGGAAACGGGCTAGAGCCCTTGATGATGGGTCGGATACCGACCGGAGTGTGGAGGAGGAATCCGACTATATGGAGTATGACTCCTTTGATGATGATGATGTATCTGGCGAGGATTTGCCCCTTACGAGCGTTAACCCATCAGAGTCCTCCGCCAAGGCCCGGGGTCCAGTATTAGGCCCCTCTGGGGATGACAAAACGATCCTTGAACCTCAGGGTAACCCCCTGTTCGACCCAGACGACCTGCGTCACCCCCGGTCCGCTGAATGGGTCCCCCCGGATCATATTGCCCAGTATGTGGCCAAACGTATCCGCACACCCCTTTCCAGAGAAGGCCGCAATAAACTACGGGCCGAATGCCCACGCCCTTCTCTCCCGGGCGCTGCGGGTAGAACCCCAGATATTGACCCACAGATTGCCCAGTTCCTGGGTAAGTCGGGCTGGAAGCCCAAAAAGGGTCTTGACAATTCCCTGAAGGGATGCCAGGACAAGATCCTGGATACACTGGGACCCCTCTCGAAGCTCTATGAGCTTCTAGATGCTGCTAAAGCCGGGGATTCAGTTTTGGACGTGGACGTGGCCATAGGTTGGGTCCAACGGGCCATATGCTTGCTGGGGAAGGCCAATACGGCGATGTCTACGGAAAGACGTAAGGCGATATTATTAAAAATCGACCCTAAACTGGCCACTATGACTGTGGCGGAACCTGACCCGACAGAAGAGGGTTTACTGTTTGGTGCCTCCTTCGTTAAAGACATGGGGTCGTATGTCAAGACCTTCACGGCGATTGACAAGGCGCAGGCGAGCATGAAACGTGTGTTCGCGCCTAAGGTTTTCGGAGGGGCCGGGCGTAGCAGGAACCGTCCACCCGGCCGGGGTTTCCGAGGCGCATTCCGCGCTACCAGAGGTTCCTTTTTTCCCTCCCGGGGATTTCAGGACCATAGGACCCCTCCCTTCTTCCCAGCCAGAGGTCGGGCTTGGGGCTCCAGATACCCCCGCAGTGGTACCACCAGCAGACGTCCTTATGGTGAGTACCCTTTCTTTCCCTCCCATTCAGGTAGCAGGGAGGCTGGCCTTATTTTACCGAGAGTGGACGAAGCTCACCTCGGATGCTTGGGTTCTGCAGTGTGTAAAGGGGTATCGCCTAGATTTTGTTTCAGTGCCTGTCCAGTTTTATTCCCCCAGAGAACTGTCCCTTCCACGGGAACAAGACGAGATGATCTCCGCAGAGGTCGAGGAGATGCTCTCCAAGGGCGCTATAGAGGAACTGCCATTCGCCGCCAAGGGCTTTACGAGCAATCTGTTCCTGGTGCCCAAGAAAGGAGGCGGAGTTCGCCCTGTAATAAATCTTCGTCCCCTCAATGCCTTCCTACGTTACCAACACTTCCAGATGGAAGGTATACACTGCCTCAGGGACCTTCTGCGCCAGTCGGACTGGCTGGCCAAACTAGACCTGAAGGACGCTTACTTCACGGTCCCCATTGCTTTGGAATTCAGAGATTATCTCCATTTCACATGGCACGGGCGGCGTTGGTGCTTCACCTGCCTGCCTTTCGGTCTCTCTTCAGCTCCCTGGTGCTTCACCAAGCTTATGAAGCCTGTGGTGGCGTTCCTCCGTACCCGAGGGGTTCGCCTCATTGTTTACCTGGACGACATTCTGATTTTGTCCCAATCGAAGGAGGATCTCCTTCTACACCTGGAATGGACTATCGCCCTGCTACAGAAGTTGGGTTTTCTGATCAACTGGGACAAATCGGTCCTGGATCCCGCCCAGTCCATAGAGTTCCTGGGGTTCAGAGTGGACTCCGTCCAAGAGTTCCTGTTTCTACCGAGTTCCAAGGTGAAGGCCATTCAGAAGGAGATTCGAAGAGCTCTGCGTGTTGCAGACTTGTCCATCAGACAGCTAGCGAGAATAATTGGCCTTCTCGCGGCCTCTATTCAGGCGATCTTCCCGGGCCCGCTACACTACCGGGCCCTTCAACGACTCAAAGGGTCACACCTTCGGTCAGGTCACTCCTACGAGTCTCGGATACGCTTGGACGCAGAGTCCAGAGACGAGTTGGTGTGGTGGTTAGCACACATGGAGGCGTGGAATGGGAGAGCCATCTTCGGCTCCATCCCGGACGTAGTGATCGAGTCCGATGCCAGCTTGCACGGCTGGGGTGCTCGTTGTGGCGACGTTTCCACAGGAGGCAGATGGTCCGACGTGGAGAAATCGTTGCACATCAACTGCCTGGAACTCCTGGCTGGGGCTTTCGCGATCCGCAGCCTTACCCCAGGACGGGCGAATTGCTGCGTTCTCCTCAAGATGGACAACGTATCAGCGGTCCGCTACATAAACCACCTGGGGGGTACGAAGTCCAAGATGTTGGCAATTCTGGCAAAAGATTTCTGGCAATTCTGCCTCTTCAACAACGTTTCGGTAACAGCGGAACACATTTCGGGCCTAGACAATTCGGGCGCGGATTGGAATTCCAGACACTTAAGAGACTCTGGAGATTGGCGTCTACACACTTCGGTGTTCCAGAGCCTGGACATGTTGTGGGGAAATTTCCAGATGGATCTGTTCGCATCTCGACTGAACACTCAACTGCCGAAGTTCTTCAGTTGGAAGCCGGATCCGGCAGCGGTGGCGACCGACGCTTTCCTTCAAGAATGGCCGCGGGGTCTGCTATACGCATTTCCTCCATTCAACATGATAGCACGCACGATCTCGAAACTGGTTCGCCACGACTGTCGTGTAGCGCTAATCACCCCGCTTTGGAGATCTCGACCATGGTTTCCCCGCTTGATGGAGTTGTCGATCGATTACCCTCGGTTGATTCCAATCTTCCAGGACCTCCTTCTAGACCCGGATGGGAACCCACACGGGCTAGTATTACAACACCAGCTACCCCTGATAGCGTGGTTCCTTTCAGGGGACCTTGGATTGTCCCAGACGTTCCGCAGACAACTCTCCTACTCCTCGATAACGCCTGGGCCCCAGGCACACGAACTGCCTATCGAACTTCATGGAGATCGTGGTCTGGTTGGTGCATGGAACGGGCAGTGGATCCCGTATCTGCCCCTCTACCTCTGATCCTGGAATTCCTCACGTCCCTGTTTGACTCAGGCAAGGCGTACCGCATGATTAACCTCTCCCGCTCGGCTATCTCGGCCGGACACAGGGGTTTGGATGGTTCCCCTGTCGGCAGGCATCCTTTTGTATGTCGTCTTCTCAAGGGTATCCGCCTTGCTCGTCCTCCTCGGCCTCGCTTCTCTGCCTTTTGGGACGTTAACGTGATGTTGCAGTTCCTCTCCTCATGGTACCCTAATCAGGAGCTGACTTTGTAACAACTGTCATCCAAGTTGGTGATGTTACTCTGTTTGATCTCTTGCAAGAGGGTCTCTGACGTCAGGGCCATGGATTGGGACGCCGTTGCATTCACCCCAGAGGGTGTTACTTTTGATATATCCTGAAGGACTAAATCTGCATCCAAGTCTTTTTCGTATCCCAGGTTTTCTGGCTGTCCGGCGCTCTGTCCGGTGGATTGCCTCAGAGTTTACCTGGATGTCACGAGTTCCCTTCGCTCTGCCGATCTACACGATTTGTTCATATCTTTCAAGTCGCCTCATCGACCGGTTTCTACACCTACCCTGGCACGTTGGATACGTGAACTGTTATCCTCAGCGGGTATAGACACCTCTGTGTTTACGCCCCATTCTGTACGAGGAGCGATGGCTTCTAAAGCCTCCTCAGTCGGGTGTCGTCTGGAGGATATTATGCGGGCGGCAGATTGGTCCAGAGAATCGACTTTTAGAGACTTCTATTTCAGACCTATTGAACACATCGCATCTCGAGTAGTTGCACAGCTTTGAACTTGCATAATATGAGCCTCCGTGTCTTTAATAAAATTCCCAGATTTTACTAGTAACATGACGTAAAGTCATGATTTTATTAAAGACACGGAGGCGAGTATTATTCCCTCCCGCCCTCCCGGTGTGGAATGGGGATACGAGATGCCTGAGACTCTTCGGGTTTTGCTGTTCAATTAGGTATGTATTGATTATATGTGTTTATTTATATGATTGGATGGTTTGGTACGTCTTATTATGTTTACTAATTATTTATCTTTTGTATTTCAGAATCCAGTTTATTGTTGGTGACTCCTTACAATGTTGTTTGGTAAGTCTACAGTTTTGAGTCTGGAAATTACCATATTTTTCTGTCTTTTTTAGCTTGATGTTGTCGCATTGTTCCTGTTTCCTGTGCTGATCAAGTAGGACATCGTTCTTCTTACCTGGTCTTCGGTTTTCGCAAGAAAGAGGGGGATTGTGGGAGACACAGGACTTATATAGCCACTTCCTCTACCATGTGATCGGCTACCCGTTATGCCTATACAGTTTTTCTTTCATTTTTGACAATATTTATATTTCTCTATCTTTGCTGCTGAGGAAATAAAGAAAGAGTTATGCATAATACTCGCCTCCGTGTCTTTAATAAAATCATGACTTTACGTCATGTTACTAGTAAAATCTGGGAATTGTCACAGCCACCTCTATTGGCGGCAGTGGAATTGACACAACATATTGGCGCAAGATCTGTTTTTTTGTCAAGATTTGTCAGCCTTGAGCTTTACCATAAGACAAAGTAGTACGTACTCTGTCTTATAATATCATTTGACTCTGTTGAGATTTCAATGAAATTCAAACACCATCAATGTATGTGTTTCTTAAAGATTCTATCATATTAGAAGGTATATAGTGTAAATATGCACAATGGAATAAAGTACATTTATTCACCTATAAGGAATGCACCAGTGTTTGTAAAATATGGACTCTCTTCAGACCAACCAGGTTTGCTAACAAAATACTCATATCCTGTATTCTAATTAATATTATTATTGATATATTTATTAGTGTGAATTATTTAAAATCCACTGAAATATATGTGTGGATAGTGACTAACATGGAAATGTCAATGCTGTTGCACTGAGTACGTAAAACCTTTCAATCCTGTAAAATAACTTGTGATTGTTTTAATTTGGTTGCAGTTATAAGTTTGAAATCCATGAAAAGATACTCAGTTCTATACTGTCAAACTATGCGGATTTAAATGCCATAAAAAGGTACTCATATTTAAGGCTGTTAAAAGGTGTCTAGATGTAATTACCATGAAAAAGTACTCTGCTCAATGTTATTGAAATTAGGATCTGGATTTAAACACTGTTAAAATGAGTTCACATGATTTAAATTGTATGAAATGTAACAGCAGTGCTAATTGTAAGAAGAGGTTCATTGTATTATGGTGTAAACGTACCCAGGCAATATTACTGCAGGAAAAACAATTACTACATATTAAATCTGTGTAAATGTGAGCATTTATAATTTTAGCCTTTGGGCTATTTAGATTTAGTTTAAACTCTATGTTTGAGGTTTTGTCTTTTACCAAATTAGTCTGAGGATGTTCGTAAACAAATATTTTATCACAACAATTGTAAGCTCCTACCAGTAACCAACAGGTTTCTTTTGTATCTGGAGACATAATTTGTACCAAATGTATGAGCACTGAATAGGTATATACCCTTTTAAAACAGTTGAAAAAGTTTTAATGAGTAAAGGGCAGGTACAGTTAGTTAAGTTTTGGAGTTTCGGAAATGTACACAGTTTTTTTTTCAATCTAGGTCAGTATGCTGACTTTATTGATAATACATTCTCATCAATATGGAGTTACATTGGTCATTTAATTGGTATACTCCTCTAATAAGTGCAAGATTAGTTTCTTAGAGAAATATTACAGTAACTAAGATGCATGCTGTGGCGGGCCACCACCACTAAGTAACATGCCCACTAAGTGTTTGTATACTTTTAGCTTTGTATTTGGTGTTCCCAATGTTTATCCCCACGATTTTCCCTTTTACTCTGTGTTTTCCCATGTATCTATGTGTAATTGTGATATATTTGTGTGTTTTGCCTGCTCCCCGTTCGTCAGAGCTCATACAAACGGGTTCTGTTCAGCTCCCGAACAGGGACCACCTCCACCTCATTTAGCATGTCCATGTAAGGAATGCTGGTATCTCCTATACCCGTTCGGCAGTCAGAGCATGAGTGATTATAACTTGCCATTTGGTTAACAGCTTCCCAATTAGATTCTGCCAGTAAAGCAGACAGCCAAACAAGATGGCCACCGTTTTCTCAAACACGTGGCATTCAGCTATACGAACGGAGGACACACAGGGAGAGGGCTTAAACGGCGGTTCTCTTTTGAAGTTAACGAGCCAGGGGGGTGGTCTGTGTTTGGTAGTTACAGCTACCTTATGAAATAAAATAAAATAAACAAAATAACTTTGTGATTTCTTCACACTGCACCCTTTAGTTCCATGGGTCGGCATACCCGCCTAGACCCTGCTGTGCTGGCTTAGGGATGTCCGGGGAAAGCAAATTAAGAGTGCAGTTCAGTCTGCCATGACAAACCGTCCGCATTGCCGTTTTGTTTGCCAGGCCTGTACTGCATTGTAAAGTTATACAGTTGAAGCGCCAGGCTCCAGCATAGTAGTCTGGGGTTGTCTCCAGCTACACGGTTTAGCCACACAAGGGGGTTATGGTCTGTCATAAGGGTAAAGGGACGGCCATATAGGTAAGGTTGTAGTTTTTTCAGTGCCCATACTAGGGCTAGGCACTCTTTCTCCACGGTGGCATAACTGACCTCTCTAGGTGAAAGCTTCTGGCTGAGATATGCCACCGGGTGTTCTATTCCGTCGTCCCCCACTTGGCTCAACACGGCTCCCAGCCCAAACATGGAGGCATCTGTGTGCACAATAAATTGTTTAGTATGGTTTGGGCCTGCTAACACAGGTGCTTCGCTTAATGCATTTTTAAGTTGCTGACAGGCCTAGGTTACTTGTTTAGGCAGGACCTTTTTGGTAAGGTCAGTGAGGGGCTTTGCCAGTGCGCTATACTACGGGACGAACTTGCGGTAGTAGCTGGCTGTCCCTAGAAATGCTAATACCTGTGTTATGGTACGGGGTTGGTGCCCTTTGACTATAGCCTCTACCTTAGTGGGCTCCAGCCGCTGTCTACCTGAACCTACTCTGTGGCCGAGGTACTGCACATCGGCCACGCCAACATGGCATTCGTCAGGCTTCAGTGTGAGGCCTGCTATCCGAATTCGCTTCAGTACCCTGTATCCAGATGGTCTCCCCATGTGCGGCTATAGATGGCAATATCATCTAGATACGCACATGCAAAGTCCTGGAATCCCTCTAGGAGCCTATCGGCCATTCTCTGAAAGGTAGCCAGGGCATTCTTCATCCCAAAGGGCATAACCTTAAACTGGTATAGCCAGAATGGGGTGACGAAGGCTGACTTGGGGATGGCCGTGGGCTCCAGGGGGATTTGCCAATAGCCTTTGCACAAATCCAGGGTAGTCAAGTAATTCCCCACAGCCATACGGTCTAATAGCTTGTCGATTCTGGGCATGGGGTAAGTGTCGGTTATAGTGAGGTTGTTAAGCCTCCGGTAGTCTACACAAAAACCGCATAGTGCCGTCTCGCTTATGTACCAGCACTAACGGAGAAGCCCAAGGACTCTGCGAGGGTTCAATAACTCCTAGCTTTAACATATCTCTTTTCTCGGTGAGCATATTTTCTCTAACTGCCTCAGGGATACGATAAGGCTGTTGCCGTAGTGGGGTATCTCCCTGGGTCTCTACTCAGTGTACCACAGGGGAGGTATACCCTGGTACAGCGGAGAACATCTCCTGGTATCCCTGGAGCAGTTAAGAGGCCTCGGTCTTCTCTAGGGGGTTAGCTCTTGGCCTAGGCTCACTTGATCAATAGTACATGGGGAGGAGTTGAGTAACATGGGGAGCCCCTCGCTGTCCTCAAAGGAGGGGGCGCAGTCTCTGGCTCTCTCAAAATAGGGTATGAGCATGTTCACATGAAATTGACCTAGATATACAGAGTATGTTGGACACTGACAGATCACAATTTCTACAACACCGATCTAAGAAACAAAATAATAGGAATTCAGATACTTCAAAGAAAAATTTACAGTTTGCATTTATTACTCAATACAACTCACAGGCTAAACATATTAAGAAAATCCTAAACAAATACTGGTATATCTTACAAAATGACAATATATTGAGAGATATTATTCCCAAAAGACCGACTATTATATACAAACGAGCAGCCAATCTTAAAAATAAACTGGCCCCTAGTCTCCTTCCCGTATATCCCACATCCTCTACTGGCTCTTTTCTACAACCTGTTAAAGGCTTCTACAGCTGTGGACATTGTTCCACATGCAAATACCAAAAGAGAAAAATTACTAATTTTGTAAGTACTCAAACTACCAAAATATATCCCATTAAGAAACATATTCAATGTTCAACCGCCTTTGTGATTTATTTACTCCAATGTGGGTGCGGAGCCCAATATGTGGGCCGCACCACCAGAAAGCTTCATATCAGACTTTTGGAACACTTTAATAACATCAAAAAGGGTAAACTTGATCATAGTGTTCCAAAACATTGTAGTACGTGTCCACTCTTTAGGTGGGAAAATTTCCAAGAACTAATCCGCCAAGAAGCCTTTTGGATATACACTTTAAGAACATTACATTGTGGTCTTAATGCTGAAATAGACCTACAAGGTCTTATTTAGCACTTCACAATGTACTGTTTATCATTCTTTCGATATGGTATTTCTCTTTTTTCTCTCATTAATATATATATAGTATATTACTATACCTATATTTGGTTTGGGTTGATCCATTTTGGATAATACTATCAAACATAATTTTTTGTTATATTTTATTTCCATATTTTGTTCCTTTATTGTGTATCTTTTCGGATATGTTCTGTATAATATCTCAATTTGAATTCATGTTTGATATTATGTCTTCGCTCTGTAAATTATATTTGGCTATTCTGGTCACTATCTAGAGCCACTACTATTTCTAATAGGCTTTATATATATTTCTTTGTTCCCTATTCTAGTTGTTTTTTGCTCTAATAGATCCCCTTTTTTATGTGGTTCTCGGTATTCATATATATGGCGACATGTTCGCCTGTTGTGTACACTTTTCTCTTTATACAGACCGTACGCATGCGCATTATCGCGCTCGACTCTCGAGCGCATAGAACTCTGTTTTTTTACGCATGCGCATTTGGAATTACGGACGAAACAGGAAGTTTCCCTTGCGTTCCAATCTGGAACGCACGTGCCGGTGAACGGCATGAAAGAAGATTGCGATGGGTATAAGAAGCTCCTCTACAGTCGATCCTTTATATATCCCTGACGAAGTCCCTTACCTACCTGGACGAAACGCGTTGGATATTGGACTTTATTGTCTGCTTATTTTATTTATATTTTATTATTTTTTATGTATGCTGATTTATTGTTCCTGCTCTCTACTACTTTGAATTGGATTTGTGCTGCCTATTTCTACACTGCCATCCAGTTCCACTGAGAGTGGAGATATGCCCACCACTATTTTACGTCTGTAAGTGCTCCCAATAAATATTTTTTGTACTTTTTTATACATACTTCACCATGTATGGCTCTTTTTATCCATCTCTTTAAGACATACTTCGTTATTTGATCTACTATCAAGATCTATACTTATATACCCCAGGGGGGTGAGAGGCCTGATTTGCATTTTCGTTTGTGAGTTTAATATCTAAACTTTACACTTTCACATTTAATCCAAACAATATTACGCTATGATATATATTTTTATCATTTCAGATTGTATTATATTCCCATATTGAATATTCTTATTCTGGATATATTATCCAGGTTGTATTAATTACATGCTCATTTGAAGGTGTTTTCCACTTTTTTTCTCTGGTTTATCACTTTGGGTGTCTGTGAGGTTCACCTGGAACCCCTTCAATTAGGCAGATTGATTAATTAACTTTAGTTGGTATACTACTGCTTTTGTTCACATGAAAGGCCTTGGTTATCCTTTCATCCAAACATTTGCCCACAATGTAGATATTGTCGCTAATGTGATCTACTACCTTAAAGGATCCCTGCCAAGCCGCCAGCAGTTTGTCTTTCTTTGATGGCCTTAAAGCTAATACCTTCTGTCCAACTTCCAGTATTCTATCTCTGGTGCATCTATCATACAATCTCTTCTGGCATCCCTGGGCCGCCTGCAGATTCTCACGGACAGCGTCAATGAGAGCCCACAGATGGTCCTGGAACTCCAGAACATACTGGAAGATAGGGACTCCCTCATCATCTGTGTTACCCTCCCAGTACTCCCGTATGGGGTCCAGGGGGCCCTGGACTTTTCTCCCGAATAGGAGTTCGAAGGGGGAGAACCCGATGGACACCTAGTGCACTTCACGGTAGACAAACAGAAGATGGGAGAGACACTTTTTCCAGTTTGGCAGGAGTCTGTGAATGTTTTAAGCATCTGCTTAAGGGTGCCATTAAAACGTTCATAGAGTCCATTCGTCTGGGGGTGGTAAGGTGAACTAAATAAGGGTTTCACTCCGCAACTCTGCCACAATTGTTGTGTCACGATTGCAGTGAACTGGGTCCCTCTATCTGACAGAATCTCTTTGGGGAACCCGACCCTAGAAAATATCTTGACTAGGGCCTCTGCTACCGTCTCTGCTTCTATGTTAGAGAGCGCTACTGCCTCGGGGTACCTTGTCGCGTAGTCCACGACTGTGAGGATGTACCATTTGCCTGACGGGCTGAGTCTGCTGAGGGGGCCTATTAGACTGACTGCTACTCTGTGAAAGGGCTCCTCGATAATGGGTAAGGGGTGTAATTTGGCTTTCTTGTGATCTCCCTTTTTACCTGTCCTTTGACAGGTGCCACATGTCCTGCAATAGTACTTCAGGTCCTGGGTGACTTTTGCCCAGAAGAATGTCTGGGTTAACCAGTCTCTAGTTTTCTTGACCCCCAGGTGTCCTGTTAACAGGATGTCATGACTGAGCTTTAGCAGCTTGGAATTTACGGGGTACTACTAGTTGCCTTTTTGTGACCTGGGCTGCCCCGTGGTCTGCTCCTCCGGTCACTCGGTATAATACCTGGTTTTCCTCAGAGTGCAACGGTGCTTCCATTCGGGCTTGGGCTCGGGTGGTCACTAGGTACGCCTCCGTAGGGTTGTTGTGTGTGAGCTGGAACATCAAACAGCCTATGTCGTTTCCCAATAAAACCTCAACTGGCAGTTCCTTCATGAACCCCAGTCTAGATGTACTTTGGCTGTGGGCATTTTGTGGATGGCGCCCACGGCCACTCATACGACTACTGTGCGGTTAGTGTGAGCTTGTGCCCGTACTTTGTGAGGTTGAATTAAAGTGAGCGTGGCTCCCGTGTCCCTCAAGGCCCATGCATCCATGCAGCCACACTGGCTTTTATGCAAGTCCCCATGCAAGGGGACCTCCCACGTGGACCTTGTGGGGCACTGGAACATAAATCATACAGCCAATAGTAATACAGGGGAAAACTGTGACACTCCCAGTACAAACATACAATCCCCTTCTCTCTACCTGGAGATCTCCAGGCAGAAAAATTACAATTTCCCCAAAACTTGAAACATACCCTAAAACATATAATATTCCCATAAAAGTCATATCCCCTGACAGCCTTGATTTGGGTGACCAACATATTCAAAAATCACCCATATCAGTTTAGCGGTTTTCGAATTCCATGGAAGCCTTAGGTGACCGGCCACCCAGGAGGCTCCTGCCCAAAACAGTTCTACAAGTTTTGGTGGTTTTCCCGGTCTAATTCGTGAAGTCAGAAAAAATGACTAAATGCAAGAACTGCTCCCCCTGGCTCATAGTAGCAATTTTTTCCCTCGTCCGTGGGAACAAAACTACCAAACAGCGCTCTCCTAGATGTTCAGGAAAAGGAAGCAGGCATTCGTACAGTTGAACCGGTGTTTGTGAAGTTGAGTGTCCGATTTTAGTTCCAGACACTCGATGACCAAGTCCCGCTGCCTCCTTTCGTGCAAACAAGACGAACACCATTTTCTCAAACATGTGGCGTTTGGCTATACGAATGGCAGCCGCACAGGCAGAGGGCTTAAACAACAGTTCTCTTTAAAGTTAATGAGCCGGGGGGTGGTCGTTGTAGTTACAGCTACCGAATGAAATAAAATAAAATAAACAAAATTACTTTGTGATTTCTTCACAGTCCACTTAGAACGTTCACACCTTGTAACAAGGTGTGAAAAACGCAGACTGCAAGGGAAACAAGCGGTGCATGCTTCCCCTGGGTGGCCGTAGGTTCATATAACTGAACGCCCACAAGGGGCAGCATTCGTATACCGAACCGGCATACGCACCGTGTCTCTGGTTCCCACTATTTGCAGGGATCCCAAATAGGACCCGGGGCTATCTAGCAACATATGTTTCAACCCTCTAACCCCTTCCCTTCCCAGGTGCTGAGCCCCAAATTTGGTTATCTGTGACCCCCTCATGCCTGGGATTGTGTTGTTCTGAATGGGGACCCCCTGCAGGGGTCTGTGCATAAAAGAAGCCAGTTTTCAATAAAGATTGGTCACAGTGTTTTAAACTCCAGAACTGTGTGTCGCTTGGTTACTGGAGGGAAGGAAGATTTAACCCATGTGTCTGCTGTTCCAGCTTGCAGGGGATGCAGCGGGGAAAGTCCTTATAAGGACTAAGAGCTTCCAGGACTGAGTGCCCTCCAGCCCTGGGAGCACATGGAGCTAAGTCCCCTAACCCCGTAAGAGTTAATGATCGTCTGTAGGAAGGGAACTAGCGGAGATAACTGGTCGGGTTACCAGGTGGTCCACTACACATGCTCTCTAGTTGCTATGATAGAAAGCATACAAACTGCCTTTAGGAAGGTTCTGCTTCCCTCCCCAGTAACTCAATCATTTGTCATAGACTTCTATTCCAACTAAATGCCAATAATTGATTGACGAACGTGTATATACCACAAGAGGTACAATGTAAATCTACTGCATTTAACACACGAACACATTTATATATACAGCTAACATAGCTTATAAACATGTTTGTCATGACTCTAGGGATTCTCTTCCCTAAAAAGCAGTTGGTGATAAAATGCAGAGCAGTTAGTCAAATATAGACTTAAAAATATACCAATATTAACAGACAAAATTAAAGAAAATTTATGATTGTAAATGTGGACGACTACTTAATTCAATAAAAGCAGCACACTAAATTGTAATGCATGGTTTTAATACTTAGAAGACAGACATATGGTTATCATGCCATAAATGATGTTTGTGTGGTTTTATTGCCATGAATATAGAGTGCTTTAATTCCATGGAAAGACAAACGCATTTTCAAAGCCATGAAAAATTTTGCTTGAGGGGCACACAGCTCTAATGCCATGAATAAATGTATGTCATTTTATTGCTGAAAAAAAGGTGCTAGCAGTTTTAATGTTATGAAAACATATGAATTGTAGAAATAGTTAAAATTGTATCATGTAGACCACATATTAGTTTTAAAAAAAGTTTATTTTGTAAATATAAACTAGCATTTATTTGCAATTTTGCTAAGATTCTGCTCTAAAAATATTTGTTATGACATGATTAAATATTAATAGTTTGCTGAAAAAATTTAATAGACCCTGTTTTATTAAGAATTTGGTTACATGTCTTGTTTCTGCAGCCTGCATGTTTACAATATTTACATTTTCATATAAAACACTGCTTACGTTTTGTGCCCCAGCAGGTCACAACAATAATGTTATAATAAAATGCTGAAATATCAGATTTTCTTCTGATATATGTGACCATATTATTTAGCACACTGGTGACATAACATTGGTTAATCCCCTAAGAAATGTGTACTTTTTGCTCAGTAGTCATCATATATGTCACAAGGAAAGTGTGATGTTGTACAATTTGCTTCTAATTGAACCCTTGGCATGGCAGCAAGATCCCCATGAGTATTATCACTGACATTCTATTTTAAATTTAAATGAAATCTCTACACCTGCAGCCAATTAAATGTTAATTGGTTTTTATTTTAATTTTAATTTTTATTCTTTTTTTCCTTTTAGGTGGCCTAAAATTTAATGACCCTGACACTACATGCTATTTTTTAATTTCGTACTAAGGAAACACAACTGATTCTATGTTTGAAAAAAAATCAATAATTTGTTGTCAAATATTTAGCAGAACAGGACAAAACTTGCTGGGATTAAACTGTAAATTGTATAAAATAATAACTATAAACAATTTTAGGCTTTTTACATCTATTATTTTCCTATATGAATCCAATGATCTGCTCTTTATTTCAGTGGGAAAATTATGGTTTTGGATCCTGTACTGCACATATGGTCATTAATTCAATATTCCTTTTACTAAACATGGAAAATTCTACGTATTGGCAAAGTATAGTCTAGGGGCACTAATATCAGGCAGAACTGGGACAATCCCGAGTAGCATCTGTCACCAATTTAATGACAGCAGCGGAAATAGCTGCCGCCTGGGATTGCAACACCCATCAATCTTACTGGGACATATTTGTCCAAAGATGTACCTATGCTTTTTGGCACCCAGGTGAGAGTATATACAATGTTTTAGGTAAAATTAAGATAAAATACACTCACAAGGAGAGGGCTTCCATTGAACTCTTAGATAGGGCTCTAAGTGGTAAAATCCCCACTCAAGGATAAATCTGGAGCTGCCCTCTTTTGATGTCCACAATGTAAACGGCATATGAATAGAATAAAATGAGATATAGACACAATGTCTGAACGCTAATACAGACTGCAGGGCGCCACAATCACTAAGACATATAGTAGTATAGTTCAGAATAATCCCATAAATGAAGAACAATCCGTGGAAATATAAAGTCCACTTTATTTGAAACAGTAATACCCAAAAGTGCAACATGCACAATATGGATAAAATAACAATAATAAAAAGTAAATATACAGCCAAATTGGCCAAGAACCCCTAAGGATAGCAGCTATAATCATACAAGAAGCTTGAATTATAGTAAAGTGCCAAGTGCTGAAGTGCAAAAAATACAAGATGTCAATAACATTGCTCCATGAGCTAAAAACAGCATAAGGTGCACAAATACTATAAATCTTGCAAGCTCCTGAGGAAGTCGACATTTACGAAACGCGTTGAGCACCCACAAGATCCCTGCAGTTTTGGTATAGCAGTCTTTTCTCCACATGCATTTCATTTTATAGTATTTGGCACCTTATGCTGTTTTTAGCTCATGGAGCAATGTTATTGACATCTTGTAATATTTGCACTTCAACACTTGGCACTTTACAATAATTCAAGCTTCTTGTATGATTACAGCTGCTATCCTTAGGGGTTCTTGGCCAATTTGGCTGTATATTTACTTTTTATTATTGTTATTTTATCCATATTGGGCATGTTGCACTTTTGGGTATTACTTTTTCAAATAAAGTGGACTTTATATTTCCACGGATTGTTCTTCATTTATGGGATTATTCTGAACTATACTACTATATGTCTTAGTGATTGTGGCGCCCTGTAGTCTGTATTAGCGTTCAGACATTGTGTTTATTTTGTATAGAGGTTTAGAGTGACCTCAGAACAGTAGCTTGCCTACACTAGGTTTGAGACCTATTATCACCTTCACCACCCGCCCATTTATCTCTCTGTTTCTAAAATGAGATATAGTGCTTACTGTTTCAAAGTACTTAAAAAAAAAAATATAAAATCTACTCACAATGTCAAGAGCATCTTTTGCTCAATGATATCAGCTTGGGTGGTATGATCCCCACCAAGGATATATGTAGGTAGATGTGGAGGTTCTTTTAGATTAAAAAATAAAATGCAGGATAAAAAAAATACATACAAATTAACATAACATTTTAAAGGGAGAAAACAATGTTTACTGTAATATACCACACACAAAAAAAAAAAACAGATTAAAAAGTCCTTCTAGATAATCACAATGCATTTCACCCATAGGCTTTCTCAAGTAATAAAACTTCATTTCTGGTGAACAAAGTCTTTGGAGTTATTTTGAATATAGCAATAATGGAGTATACCGTGAATGAGGCAATGAGAGGATGCTCCAAGAGAGTAGTTGTGACTTATAAACTGGGGTCTGATACCTGTGTTGTAGTGAGTTACAAGGACAATCCATTAGATATTGGGTGCAACTCAAATTTTAGTTGCGTCCATTTTGTCCATTTTTCTTTTTCAGAAACTATTTTTGTTTTGAAATTTCATTTAGATGATCCGTTGTTTAGTAGATAACTTCCTAAATTGGTACCCTTGTTGGATTGCAATATTTCAGGGTACCAAATTAGCAGTTTAGTAGATAGTTTCTTTAGGTATTCAAATGGAAATCCTACAAGGAGCTATCTAGATTCTTCATTTTTAAATTTGTATCTTTCATACAATTTTACTAATACTAAGTAAAGGTACCTCATATTACTAAATAAGGGAAGTTAATTAGATGCCATAATGTAATATGAATACAATCTAAAACAAGTATGAGAAATTAAAAAATGTTATTTAAATTTTTTGAATTTGGTCCCAATATAAAGGTCCCAATATATGGGTCCCAATATAAAGAAATTGAGGTGTTGCTGTACCTCTGTTCCTTTTTTTTTTTACTTTTTTAAAACTTTTTTTACTTTTTAAAACTAGTTTTTAAACTTTTTTTGCTTATTATTTTTTTTAAACTTTTCTAAACTTTCTTAAAACTTTTTTTTACAGATTTAAATTTTTTATAAACTTTTTGTTTACCGTTGCAGCACTAAACCATAAATTCCCCAATTTCCCATAACACCCACAGCTAGCAAAATATATCATTTTAAAATATTTAAATTAATTAATTAAATAAATTGAAGGTTAAAAAAAAAAAAATCGGATCACAGTGTAATACTGTAGGTAGTGATCAACTGGCAGGGAAGGAGTTAATTTGTATTAGGGCTGGGTAAAGAGGGGTGGGATTTTTCAAACTTTGAAACAAAAATGTATTAAAACATTTTTTACACTTTTTTAAAAAGAAAATTTTACTTTTTTAACGTTAACCCCTAGCTAGCCTAACACCAAATTCCCCAATTCCCCACTAACTTCCACCCATATCAGCTAGCTAAATATATTATTTTAATATATTTAAATTAATTAATAAAATAAAATTAACCCCTGAGGGTTACAAAAAATAAAAGTTGACCCTTAGGGGTTAAAAAATAAATCAGATCACAGTAAAATGTAGTCCCTGCCAATTGATCACTGTAGTCAGTGATCAATTGGCAGGAGAGGGGTTAATTTTTATTTAAAAAGGGTAAAGGGGGTGGGATTTTAATCTAACTTTATTTATTTTTTTACAGGGGAAGCAGATCAGCAGTGATCCGTCTCCCTGCACTTCACACAGAACATGGAAGAGCAGGGAGGCGGATCGTGAATCCCTGCTGCACATGTGCTTGCTCTGACAGCCTGTCAGAGCAATCACTGCTGCAGGGACAGCGCGATCGGGTGGTCTTGGTTTGCCTCTAATAAAGAGGCAGACCGGAGGAGAGTTCACCCCGCAATTGCTGCGATTGCCGCGATCTGGGACTAACTTTACGACCCAGTCCGTCATTCGGCGTTAACTGTTTCCCCACCATGACGGACCCGGTCCGTCATCCAGCGGGAAGGGGTTAAAACTGGTTTAATGGGACAATGAAATTGAGCCTAGACCACTTCAATTTGATGAAGTGATCTGACTGCCTATAGTGATCCTTTAATTACTTGACTTACCTACCTACTAAACCACATCGATTTTAATGTTTCTTTTATATTTGCTATCCAATTTTATGTATGGAAATTTTATGTATGGAAATGGGGTCTACGAGGTTGAGCACCATTGTCGGGTTATCTGTGATTGTAAATTTAAGTGTGCCCTCCTGTCTGATATACATTAATAAAGGAAAAGTGTCACTTAACAAGTTCAAAAACACGAGTCCCCTGGCTAAACTATTAATCCCTGTGTTCCAATACATGTCCGGGTAATTAAAATCTCCAATACCAAGAGTGTTACCCAGATGTTCAGCTTTCTCAATTTGCTCTTTTAGCTGCGCTACCTTATCAATATCAACATTACATGGTTTGCAGCATGTTCAAACCAATTACTGATTTCCCCTCTTTTTGTCGAAGCAGATAAAATCAAGCTTTCACATTTTTCCTGTTTACCTCATCACATACCACTTGCTTAATACTGACTTTAACCCCTTAAGGACCAAACATTTGGAATAAAAGGAAATCAAGACATGTCACACATGTCATGTGTCCTTAAGGGGTTAAAGGGACACTATAGTCACCAAAACAACTACAGCTTATTGTATTTGTTCTGGTGAGTAAAATCATTCCCTTCAGGCTTTTTGCATTAAGCATTTTAATTTCAGAGAAAATGCAGTGTTTACATACAGCTTAGAGATAACTCCACATAACACTCCTCAGATGGCTAATATAGGTGCTTCCTGTGGTAGTGCTGCACAGTGTGCAGCACTGCCATTCAGAGTCTCCACATGCATTGAGACACTGACATATCCTCAATAAGGTGCATTTAATTTAATTCATCTCTATAAGGTGATGCTGATTGGCCAGGGCTGTGTTTGACTTGTGCTGCCTCTGCCCCTGATCTGTCTCCTTGACAGTCTAAGCCAATCGTATGGGAAAGCATTGTAATTGGCTTTTGTTCAACACTTCTGATGATGTCAGCCAAGCAAGCAGATCAGGGGCAGAGGCAACAGCTGCAGAATTGAATACAAGTACAATTGTACTATATTTAGGGAGGCAAGGGTGGGCTAGGGGGGGCTAGATGGTGGTTCTAACACTGTAGGGTCAGGAATACATGTTTATGTTCCTGACCCTATAGAGTTTCTTTAACTCATGGTTTACTTTACAAACTTATCTCCCCCACATTTTCTATTTTTTCTATACTTCCTAAACAAAATGTAACCATTTAGGTTAACTGCAGAGTCATGAGTTTAGTCACACCATGCCTATTGTGTAGTGTATGCTATTGCATGTAGTTCCCCAATTTAGTGATTTATGCTGCTTAGATTAGGAATAATGCATTTAATATTGTCATGAGCCATTTTTACTTTATGCAAGTTTTTATTACATACCTCCTCTGTTTGGATATTACTTCTCCCCACATTTCTATCTCCCCCTTGTCCTTTTGCTAAATCCCATTTCCTTTTAGCTCTGTTTTAAATTTAGAATTATGTGTTCCACCCCTAACACTAGTTTAAAATCTCTTCCTATCTGCTAGCCATCCTGTTCTCTACACCATTTAGTTGCAATCCATCATGACTATAGAGATTATACCCAAATGTTAAATGAGTCCAGTGCTATAAAAAGTCCAAACCCTCCTTCCTACATTTCAACTTCAGCCACATATTAACCTCTATAATCTCCCAATGCGTATCCACTGAAAATCCAACTCGATAGGTTCTTTTCCTCAGTTTCAAATTATCTGAACTTGTTCATTAGGACCTAACATCTTCATCTGACTTTGTCATTGGTACCTATATGTACATAGTTACATAGTTACATAGCTGAAAAGAGATTTGCGTCCATCAAGTTCAGCCTTCAACACACATGTTTTTGCTGTTGATCCAAAAGAAGGTAAAAAACCTATTCTGAAGCGCTTCCAATTTTGCAGCAAAATAGGAAAAAATTCCTTCCTGACCCCAAAATAGCAGTCAGATATATTCTTGGATTAAGCAGCTATTACTCCACTAATTAGAAATTATGTCCCTGTATGTTTTGTTTTTGCAAGTATTTATCCAATTGCAGTTTAAACATCTGCATGGACTCTGATGAAACCGCCTCTTCAGGCAGAGAATTCCATATCCTTATTGCTCTTACTGTAAAAAAAAAACTTTTCTTTGCCTTAGATTAAATCTCTTTTCTTCCAGCCTAAATGTGTGACTTCATGGCCTATGTATTACGAATAGATTTCCAGATAATGGTTTGTACTGGCCCCAAATATATTTGTATAATGTTATCATATCCCCTCTCATGCGCCGTTTTTCCAAACTAAAGAGATTTACATTTTTAAACCTTTCTTCGTAACTAAAATGTTCCATTCCTTTTATCAATTTTGTAGCGCGTCTCTGCACTTTTTCTAGTGCCATGATATCTTTCTTTAGAACAGGTGCCCAAAATTGCAAAGCATCTGCAAGGTGTGGTCTTACCAGTGATTTATAAAGAGGCAAAATTATATTTTCATCCTGAGAATTTATGCCCCTATTTATACATGACAAAACCTTACTGGCCTTAGCAACTGCAGATTGACATTGCATATTGCTGCCTAATTTGTTGTCTATAACAATTCCCAAATCCTTTTCGTGTGTGTTTATCCCTAATTCACTACCATTTAGGGTGTAAGTTGCTTGTGCATTGTTGATCCAACCCATACTACAGGGACTGTCCCCCCAGCTACTTGACGAACAGCTACCACATACTTAAACAAGCACATCTGCTAGGCTTACCAAAATCTGGAATTGCTATGCCTTTCCTCTCTCCCCTTCTTGCTATCGTGTGTTACTGTCACCCAAATCCCTGACTATTCCCCAATTGTCTTCTCTCCTCCCACTCCAATAGATGTCTTTACTAAACTCTGCTCAGTGAGTACCAGACCACTTTCAAGATTGTCAATTTGCCCAATTTTTGCAATTGGCTTCTCTAGATCTCCAGTCTATGCTTTCAAAGAAGCTACTTGTTCACACTTGCCACTGAGGTGTGGACCATTCAAACATGTTGCAAGATGAGCAAAAAGTCAGACCTGCAATCTTGCTACCACTTATTTCCCCCAACACAACCAAAGCAACAAAATATATAAAACAGTGAAACAAATTACCTGGCTTATTTGAACTCCTTACATGTTTAAACTCCTGTTTTTTTTAGCTCCTTCTTAAAAATAGCCTACTTTACAATAAACAACATCCATCAAATCCAAAAGAGCAAACTTATTTATTTACTTACGTTTTTTTTTTTTTGTAACTATGCAAAAACTACACAGGAGAAAAAAAAAAGAGACAACTCTCTCAACTGACCCAGAAGTTGTACACAGAGATAAAAAAAGAGAAATTCACAAAATTCCAAGAAAAACTCCTATTTTTTAACTCCTACCTATCATCCTGCCCCAGCTTGTTGTCACACTTACTGGAAATGATGACAAGGTTGCAAGTGCACATAGAAAGACTAGCTTTGCGCACTGCATAGTTTTTTTTTTTCTGGGATTAATATAATGATGATACATTCCTGTTTTTCCTACACATTCTTCTGAATAAAGCAACTCTGCTATTTGCAAAAAGAATAGAAACAAATAGCAAATAACAGAAATGTAATTAGTTTAACAACGTCATGTCATACTGAATGAGCTTTAATGCCTGACACTTTTGTTGATGGACATTAATTAGGCCATTAGGCATCTTTGTTTGTTTGTAGTGCATTATCACATTAAAGGAATTGGATCACAGGGTGATGGTTTTACTAACAATTTATCAGATAGCTAAAGTACCGATGATTAGCCTATTCTAAGAAGAGCTAAGAAGGTTTCAATATACTTTTCAATATATTCTGCATGCCATGGGGAAGTCCATTGCTTGTTACAGACAGAGGAATCCAGGCATTGCTTGTCTAGACAAATTTAGTAGATCATATATCCCTACAGTAGAATATACAAGGCTCATAATATATATTATTGTACAGAAGTGCTAACCATACATTGTTTCTCCTCAGATCAAGTCAGGTTGCAAGAGTGTACATTATTTTTTGCTCTTAATGGAATTTATGACCTGAGTTACTTGATTCTGGAGCTAGCCAGCTTTTCTTTTCTAATTAGCTCTATAATAAGCTTGGTTTATTTAAGCTACATGTAGCACCTGTTCACATAGTTATTTTATGTTTCTCATTACCTCAAGTTCATGATTACTTTTTTGCGTATGTTTACAAATTCAATCCCTTTTAGTCCTTCTCTCTCAGTTGGAGCAATGGAGGATTTAATTCATGTCTATGTATTAACTATAGTTAAGCACTAGTGATGTCGCGAACACAACATTTTCGGTTTGCGAATGGCGAACGGGAACTTTCACAAACGTTCGCGAAACGGCGAACCGGGCGAACCGCCATTGACTTCAATGGGCAGGCGAATTTTAAAACCCACAGGGACTCTTTCTGGCCACAAAAGTGATGGAAAAGTTGTTTCAAGGGGACAGTGGCATGCCGGAGTGGCATGCCGCAGGGGGATCCATGGCAAAACTCCCATGGAAAATTACACAGTTGATGCAGAGTCTGGTTTTAATCCATAAAGGGCATAAATCACCTAACATTCCTAAATCACAATGGAAATGGATTGACACCTGACATATGACATATTGACACCTTGACATATGGATTGACACCTGTCCTCAGAGACCCTGATACACACTGACACAGAGCAGAATAGGGACTGTTCACCCTACATAGGGTCACTTGGCAGGTATGGATTGACACCTGTCCTCAGAGACCATGATACACACTGACACAGAGCAGAATAGAGACTGTTCCCCCTACATAGGGTCGTTTGGCAGATATGGATTGACACCTGTCCTCAGAGCCCCTGATACACACTGACACAGAGCAGAATAGAGACTGTTCCCCCTACATAGGGTCACTTGGCAGATATGGATTGACACCTGTCCTCAGAGACCATGATACACACTGACACAGAGCAGAATAGAGACTGTTCCCCCTACATAGGGTCACTTGGCAGATATGGATTGACACCTGTCCTAAGGATCCCTGATACACACTGACACAGAGCAGAATAGGGACTGTTCCCCCTACATAGGGTCACTTGGCAGGTATGGATTGACACCTGTCCTCAGAGCCCCTGATACACACTGACACAGAGCAGAATAGAGACTGTTCCCCCTACATAGGGTCACTTGGCAGATATGGATTGGCACCTGTCCTCAGAGACCATGATACACACTGACACAGAGCAGAATAGAGACTGTTCCCCCTACATAGGGTCACTTGGCAGATATGGATTGACACCTGTCCTAAGGATCCCTTATACACACTGACACAGAGCAGAATAGGGACTGTTCCCCCTACATAGGGTCACTTGGCAGATATGAATTGACACCTGTCCTCAGAGCCCCTGATACACACTGACACAGAGCAGAATAGGGACTGTTCCCCCTACATAGGGTCACTTGGCAGACACGGATTGACACCTGTCCTCAGAGACCTAATTGTGTAATAATGGTAATACTATTACCTATTATATAATATTGGCAGGGGCAAGGAAATTCCCTCTAAATAGATGGGTATAGGCAGAGAGTATGGAGACCTGAGTGTCAATAAGGTGATATAAAGTTTAATGTATCACAGACACACAGCCACCCTTTCTCTTAGAAATGCTGGATAGGTAGAAGGGCTATAAAGACTCAGGTCTAAGAAGAATCCTCTAAACTAGCCCTAATCTCCTTAAACACCTTCAAGGGTGTTCTAAGCTAAAGCTCAATCTAAACGTTTAGATTGCTGCCTGACTTCCCATCACAGATGCTGGCTAGGAATAACAGTATGCAAGACAAAGAGTGGGTCTAAGTGCCCATAGTGCAGTAAAGTGTCCCTAGTGAAGTGAAAAAGAGAATAACAAGCTGACGCCCAAGAGAATAACGAGCCACAGTGCAGCACCAGAGGGCCATAAAATTAGGCATGTATACATGCCTGAAAAATTAGGTATTGTTGCAGCCGCTGCTATAGCAGCGGCCATAAAAATTGATGTTTGTTTCCCAGGCAGAAAGTGCCCTAAAACATTGCGGCTTGAACCCTAGTTGGTGGCGGATAAGTCACGCAAGTCAACCGGCATTCGGAGCTAAAATACAGCAGCGTGTGGACCATTTTTTAGCCCAAGGCAGCTCATCTCATCAGGCCTTTTTTAGTCGAATGTATCGCCCACTGTCAGTCCCTTCGGGATCCATCCCTCATTCATCTTAATAAAGGTGAGGTAATGAGGTAATCTAGACTTTTTTGACCTAGGCGACTTCTCTTCTCAGTGACAATACCTCCTGCTGCACTGAAGGTCCTTTCTGACAGGACACTTGAAGCGGGGCAGGCCAGAAATTCTATCGCAAATTGGGATAGCTCAGGCCACAGGTCAAGCCTGCACACCCAGTAGTCAAGGGGTTCATTGCTCCTCAGAGTGTCGATATCTGCAGTTAAGGCGAGGTAGTCTGCTACCTGTCAGTCGAGTCATTCTCTGAGGGTGGATCCCGAAGGGCTGTGGCGATGCGTAGGACTTAAAAAGCTCTGCATGTCCTCCATCAACAACACGTCTTTAAAGCGTCCTGTCCTTGCCAGCGTGGTCGTGGGAGGAGGATGATTTTCACCTCTTCCCCTGTTAGATTCCTGTTGTGCTGTGACATCACCCTTATACGCTGTGTAAAGCATACTTTTTAATTTATTTTGCAAATGCTGCATCCTTTCCGACTTGTTGTAATTCGGTAACATTTCCGCCGCTTTCTGCTTATACCGGGGGTCTAGTAGCGTGGACACCCAGTACAGGTCATTCTCCTTCAGCCTTTTTATACGAGGGTCCCTCAACAGGCACGACAGCATGAAAGACCCCATTTGCACAAGGTTGGATACCGAGCTACTCATTTCCCGTTCCTCCTCCTCAGTGATCTCAATAAAGGTATGTTCTTCCCCCCAGCCACGTACAACACCATGGGTACCAGATAGGTGACAATGAGCACCCTGGTATGCCTGTTGTGGTTGGTCTTCCTCCTCCTCCTCAAAGCCACATTCCTCCTCTGACTCCTCTTCCTCACAATCCTCTTCCAGCGTTGCCGCAGGTCCAGCAAGCGATGCTGATAAGGCTGTTTCTGGTGGTGATGGTGACCACAACTCTTCCTCTTCCTCTTCACGCTCATCTACAGCCTGATCCAGCACTCTTCGCAGGGCACGCTCCAGGAAGAAAACAAATGGTATGATGTCGCTGATGGTGCCTTCGGTGCGACTGACTAGGTTTGTTACCTCCTCAAAAGGACGCATGAGCCTACAGGCATTGCGCATGAGCGTCCAGTAACATGGCAAAAAAATTCCCAGCTCCCCAGAGGCTGTCCTAGCACCCCGGTCATACAAATATTCATTAACGGCTTTTTCTTGTTGGAGCAGGCGGTCGAACATTAGGAGTGTTGAATTCTAACGTGTCGGGCTGTCGCAAATCAAGCGCCTCACTGGCATGTTGTTTCGCCACTGGATATCTGCAAAGTGCAACATGGCCGTGCAGGAACGCCTGAAATGGCCACACACCTTCCTGGCCTGCTTCAGGACGTCCTGTAAGCCTGGGTACTTATGCACAAAGCGTTGTACGATCAGATTACACACATGTGCCATGCACGGCACATGTGTCAACTTGCCCAACTTCAATGCCGCCAACAAATTTTTTCTGTTGTCACAAACCACTTTGCCGATATCCAGTTGCTGCGGAGTCAACCACTTTTCCACCTGTGTGTTCAGGGCGGACAGGAGTGCTTGTCCGGTGTGACTCTCTGCTTTCAAGCAAGTCAAACCCAAGACGGCGTGACACTGCCGTATCCGGGATGTGGAATAGTACCTGGGGAGCTGGGGGGGTGCCGTTGATGTGGAGCAAGACGCAGCAGCAGAAGAGGACTCAGCCGAGGAGGTTATGGAAGAGGATGGAGTAGGAGGAGTAGAGGAGGTGGCAGCAGGCCTGCCTGCATGTCGTGGCTGTGTCACCAACTCCTCTGCAGAGCCACGCATTCCATGCTTGGCAGTCGTCAGCAGATTTACCCAATGCGCAGTGTAGGTGATATACCTGCCCTGACCATGCTTTGCAGACCAGGTATAAGTGGTCAGATGGACCCTTGCCCCAACACTGTGTGCCAGACATGCAATTACTTCCTTTTGCACAATCGAGTACAGGTTGGGGATTGCCTTTTGTGCAAAGAAATTTCGTCCGGGTACCTTCCACTGCGGTATCCCAATTTTTTTTAACGCCTCAGACTCCACCAGCTTGTATGGTAAAAGCTGGCAGACTAATAGTTCAGACAAGCCAGCTGTCAGATGCTGGGCAAGGGGGTGACTTTCTGACATTGGCTTCTTACGCTCAAACATGTCCTTGACAGACACCTGACTGTGGGCAGATGAGCGGGAACTGCTCAAGGCGAGAGACGGAGTGGCGGATGGTTGAGAGGGGGCAAGAAGGACAGCAGTGTTTGACGTGGCTGAAGATGCTGGACCAGTAGGAGGATGGCGGCTTTGAGTTTGTGTGCTGCTTGTACTCATGTGTTGATCCCATAGGCGTTTGTGATGTGCGATCATGTGCCTACGCAAAGCAGTTATACCTAGGTGGGTGTTGGACCTCCCACGACTCAGTTTCTTTTGGCACAGGTTGCAAATGGCATCGCTGTTGTCAGAGGCAGACACACAAAAAAATGCCACACTGCTGAGCTCTGCAATGACGGCATTCTGGTGGTGGACACAGCATGCGTTGATTGGCGTGCTGTCGGGCTGACCCCGGGTGCCGATGCATGCTGTCTGACTGTGCCACTAGCTCCTTGCGACGACCTCCCCCTGCTTCCAACTCATCTCCTCCTCCTCCTCTCTGTCTCCCCAGCTGAACTTTCTTCTTCTTGCCGAGCGGGCACCCATGTGACATCCATGAACGCATCGTCATCATCAACCGCTTCACTTGTATCTGACAACTCAGCAAAGGAAGCAGCAGCGGGTACAACATCATCATCATCACACCGTACTTCCATGTGTGTAATGCTGCCTGCCTGAGACATATCCCTGTTATCTACATCCTCTGGCAATAATGGTTGCGCATCACTCATTTCTTCAAACGGATGTTTAAATAACTCCTCTGACATACCAAGTGAAGCGGCTGTGGTGCTAGTGTTGGCGGTGGCGGCAGGCGGGTGAGTGGTATCTTGACAGGTGCCCGAAGCTAAGCTGGAGGAGGATGGTGCGTCAAGGTTCTGAGCGGAAGCTGTAGAAGATTGGGTGTCCGGTGTTAGCCAGTCAACTATGTCCTCAGAACTTTTCAAGTTCAGGGTACGTGGCCTCTGAAAACTGGGCATTATTCTAGGGCCAAAGGGAATCATAGCACCACGACCACGATGGCCCCTGCGGGGTGGCCTGTCATTATTTTTTGGATTAGTAGTACTATGCGTGCAAGCTACTGTGAGACCAGATATAAGTGGCAATGTGCACTGGCAGAGGTTGGCAGAGTTCACGCTGTAGGCCTGACACCCGCTTGAAGACAACTAACTGCTATTCAATCTATAACAGTGAAAAACTTGTTTTCTTTTTAAATGCACGCTATAGTGACACCAGATATGAGTGGCAAAGTGCACTTGTAGAGGTTGGCAGAGCACACGCTGAAGGCCTGACACCCACTTGAAGGACACTGACTGCTATTAGCTTACAGTGAAAAACTTTTTTGCTTTTTAAAGGCACGCTATTGTGACACCAAATATGAGTGGGAAAGTGCACTTGCAGAGGTTGGCAGAGTACACGCTGAAGGCCTGACACCCAGACGCTTGCAGACAACTAACTGCTATTCAATCTATTACAGTGAAATTTTTTGTTTTGTTTTTAAATGCAAGCTTAAGCTATTGTGACACCAGATATGAGTGGTGGCACTGGGCAAGTGGGCACAGTGTCCACTGTGAGCCTGACACAGAAGCTGGCAGGCAGGCAACTGCAATTACATTACACAGAAAATAAAAAAGCAGACTGATGTTCTAGCCCTAAAAAGGGCTTTTTGGGTTGCTGTCCTTAAAGCAGAGATCAGATGAGTCCTTCAGGACTGTAGTGGACACTGAATACCCTAGCCTAGCTATCAATTTCCCTATCAAATGAGCAGCAGCTACACTTTCCCTCCAGTGACAAAACCATCCATCTGTCTGTTATGGTGGATTCGTCTATTTTGCTGTATTTGCGTGTAATGGCTATTTCCTATAGCCCAACCATACGAATGACTATTTTCACCGAACAAAGCTACCTAACGGATGGCCACCCAGAATAGAAGTGTGCTGCTGGTTAACCTCTTGATCCCAATTAGAACGTTGTGGTTAACCGCAGACCCTTCTCAATTAAACCGATTTCAGGGTGGTCGTCGTTCGTATGTCGACCACGAGGCAGCGGCCATTTTAAAACGCACGAAAGCCCAGCGGTGTTCGGCTCTGATTTCATGGAACTAAAAACGGACACTCTTCCTGCCGAACACCGCTGAACCAACGGGTCGCCTAGCTGTCTCGACGAACACGTACGAACACCGGCTGTTCGTGAGTTTTTACTGCATACAAAAGTACTGAACCCAGGTAGCCTTCCCATGGAGTCAATCGCATACCGAAGGACTGTACGAACTTTGACTCCATGGCGATTGAACTATACGCATGGGATCTGAGCGCTATTCGTCAATAATATGCACTCAGATCCAGGCTATCTGGGGATATGTGATACGAATTTTAAATATTCGGTTATTATAAAGTTATACATTTTCATGTACTTTCTGCTTTTGTGTTTAAAATGGCGATGTGCCTTTGTCCTGGAGATAATTGAATTACTTCCCAATTATCTCCAGGGCAGAGGGGAGGGAAACATAATGCATTGTGGGAAAAGTCTATGACTGTATGTCTGAACTGTACTTTTGTCCTACTGTAATTACAGTCTTCCATTTGGTCCCCTAGGGGAGTGTCCACCAAGTGGGAGACCCGCATAAATACGGGCGGGTAGCCCACAGTAAAGCCAGATCTTGTTTGACCCTCAATACGGAGCTTCTGTCTCGTTTGTGGGGAGTGGGAATTACTATTGGAACAGCGTTTTCGTTATTTATAGCTATGAAAGGACTGATTTGATGGTTGGGAGTTACCGCGTTCACCTATTTACCGTTCGGGAGTTTGACGGTCGGCTGTATGGAAACTGCATTTCTGGAGAAGGGGTTTATTCACTAAACGGCGACTTCAGCTATTTGGCGGTGAGTGTCGTAACAATTAGTGTCAACGGTGGGATGAATCCCACCGCCCAGAAGGCCAGCTACAAACCCCAGAGTGGAAATGCAGTATGAGGAATTAAGGCGTACTACCCTTAAATATATATTGGAATGCAGAGGACGATCAGCGAGTAATCTCAAGAAAAGAGAGATTATTGCTATATTATTGGAGATGGATGCAGCACAGGGAATGGAGAGAGCTTATGTGCCTGGCATACTGGATTTAACACCCAAGGAGATGCGATTTAACCGGGCAGTCCAGATAAGGCTGGCACACTTTGGCCCCAACCCTGCAGCAGATATTGTGGTTCAGGTGCAAGCAGCAGTAGCGGCACAACAGGCGCTCCAGGGAAGAGGAGCTGCAGCAGCAGAGGTACCCCATAATAATAATGGAAGGAGAAAGGTACCTTTTGCTGCATTTAGAAATTTTGTTGAAGCAGAGGGAGAGATTGACGGGTTCCTGGCTGATTTTGAAAGGCAGTGTTCTTTTTTACATCAGGTACCCGCAGAAGAATGGGTCACCATCCTCTCTGGGAAGCTATCCGGCCGGGCCAGTGAGGCCTTTTGGGCCATCCCAGAGGAGGAAATTACAAGTTACCGGGCAGTAAAAGATGCTCTTTTGGCCAGATACGCTGTCACCCCTAACAAGCAGGCTGGTGATTCTTATGTGGAGTGGGCATGCAGGGTACACCGCACAGCAGCCCACTGGATGGCAGGGTGCCAAGCGGTAACTGGGGAAGAGGTGCTGAAAGTGTTTTTGTTGGAGCACTGTTTTGATCGGTTGCCTGCAGGAGTCAGAGAATGGGTTAGGGACCGCAAACCTGCTACCTTACCAGAAGCTGCTCGTCTGGCCGATGAATACACCGATGCACGGAAGCTGGATCAGACAGCAACCAAGGTCCCTACCGGCAGCACCTCCAACCACTACTGTGTATCACCCCCCAGTGCAACGCACCCCCACAATACCACCAGTGAACAATTATGTTCAGCCAGCCCGATTCAACGCCCGGGATTACTCTCAGCAGATCCGGTGCTATGGGTGCAAACAATTGGGGCACAAGAGACCAGAGTGCCCATTGAATAACGCTAACCAAGCGCAGTCATGGAGGAGACCAGCCGGAGGAAATCAGCAGCCACCCCAGCCCTCCGCTCACTGTCTTGAGCAGGAGGAATTTTGGGGTATACTACACGAGGCAGACCCAGTGCAAGCAGCCCAGCAGGATAACCGTCAGCAACACAGGCAGACCGTTAAACTGAATGGCAAAGTGGTCACTGGTCTGAGAGACACCGGAGCCACTATGACCCTGCTCCAAAAGAACCTTGTTTCCGAACACCAGCATACTGGAAATACTGTAGCAGTAAGGGTAGCAGGAGGCGCCGTGTTCCATCTGCCTGTTGCCCGGGTTCATTTGGATTGGGGAGTGGGCTCTGGACATGTGAATGTGTGGGTTATGAAAGACTTACCTGCCGATGTATTGCTTGGGAATGATTTGGCCCCTTTGATTTCCGCTTATGCTCCAATGGGACCTGCTGATGTCAACCCAGTGACTACCCGTGCACAGACCCGTGCTGTTGGAACCAGCCCACCTGCTGCTGAGACCCAGGTAAGACCCGATTCCCCGACTGATACCCTAGGGCAGTCCTTTGTTAGCTGGGATTCCCCAGAGGAGTTTGGGAGGGAAACCCAGGCCGATCCAACCCTCCAGAAGTATAGAGATAGAGCAGATACTGGAGAGGAAGGAGTAGATGGGGACCTAAACCGTCCCAGAAAAGTGTTGCCCATCCGCCGAATCGACAGCTGGTGGTGCCCGCAAAATACCGTCAGGAGATTCTGCGGATAGGGCATGATGTTCCATTAGCTGGACATCTAGGTTCCCGCCGCATAGCCTATAGGATCATGCAGAACTTCTTTTGGCCAAATTTTAATCAGGCTGTGCGGATATATTGTAGTACGTGTGACACTTGTCAACGGGTAGGAAAGCGGGGGGACCACCCAAGAGCTAGGCTTATGTCTATGCCTATCATTGGGGAGCCCTTTGCCTGCATAGCCGTTGACATTGTGGGTCCACTGGCCAGGGCTAGTCCATCCGGTAAGAAATATATTCTCACCGTGGTGGACTATGCCACTCGCTATCAAGAGGCAGTAGTGCTGTCTAATATAGAGGCAGAGACAGTTGCTGATGCCCTGGTTAGACTTTTTACTAGGGTCGGGTTCCCTAAGGAGATTCTCTCTGACCAGGGAACCCAATTTACCGCTGTGCTCACCCAGCAACTGTGGAAGGTATGCGGCATTAAACCGATACTTAGTTCCCTGTACCATCCACAGACTAACGGTCTCTGCGAGCGATTTAATGGCACCTTCAAACAGATGTTGAGGACCTTTTCTGACACTTGCAGAGACTCGGAGCGATTCCTGCCTCATCTGTTGTTTTCCTACAGAGAGGTGCCCCAGGAATCTACTGGGTTCTCCCCCTTTGAGTTACTTAATGGGAGAAGGGTCCGCGGACCCCTAGATCTCATTAGAGGACACTGGGAGGGGGAGACAGAGCAGGAATGGACCGCCATAGTACCGTGTGTCCTGGAACTCCGGGACCGCATGGAGAAACTGTCTCTGATGGTAAGAGAGAACCTCCAGGTGGTCCAGGTGAGACAGAGAAGATGGTACGATCAGGGTGCACGGCAGCGGGTCTTCCAGGTTGGGCAGAAAGTGTTAGTGCTCAAACCTGTGAAGGCGAACAAGATGCAAGCATCTTGGCAGGGCCCGTATAAGGTGTTAGCTCAGGTGTGTGATACTACCTATCTTATAGCCAGCTGTTCAGATGAAAGGATTCAGTGATCCTTTCATGTGAACATGCTAAAGGAGTATCAGGAGAGACCCGAGAATGTCGCTGCAGTATGTGCCCCTGCTGCAGACGATACAGAGAGTTTACCCTTACCCGATTTGTTAGAGAGGGACTCCCAGACTGACCTTACTAGCCTTGTACAGCTAGGGGACAGGTTGAGCCCCACAGAGAAGGGACAGGCAATACAGCTTCGGTGGGAGAAGCAGGCGACGTTCTCCCAAGAGCCCGGCTACACTACCCTAGCTGAACATAAGGTAGAGACCCCTGGACAGAACCCTCTGCGACAGCCCCCTTACCGTATCCCTGAAGCAGTCCGAGAAGGAATGCGGAAGGAGATACAGGAGATGACCCAGCTTGGGGTCATCGAACACTCCGATAGCCCTTGGGCTTCGCCTGTAGTCCTGGTGCCTAAGAAAGCTGGGACCACCCAGTTCTGTGTGGACTACAGGCGGCTCAATGAGCGGACCACCACTGACGCCTACCCAATGCCCCGGGTAGACGAATTACTAGATCGCATTGCCAGGGGACGCTATCTGACCACCATAGACCTGTGTAAGGGCTACTGGCAGATTCCCCTGGCCGAGGATGCTATCCCCAAGTCGGCTTTCGTCACCCCATTTGGCTTGTACCAATTTAAGGTCATGCCATTTGGGATGAAGAATGCCCCGGCTACCTTCCAGCGTATGATGGATAGACTTCGCGATGGATTCCAGGAATTTGCTTGTGCCTACCTGGATGACATTGCGATTTACAGTGGGTCCTGGGAGGAACACCTGGTACATATAGGGGTGGTACTGGACAAAATTCGGGCCGCTGGCCTGACATTGAAGCCAGAGAAGTGCCATCTAGGCATGGCTGAAGTGCAATACTTGGGTCACAGAGTGGGGTGTGGGAGCCAGAGACCGGAGCCAGCCAAGATAGAGGCGGTGGCTATCTGGCCCACACCTATCACTAAGACCCAGGTGTTAGCCTTCCTGGGGACAGCAGGGTACTACCGACGCTTTGTCCCCGACTATAGCACTATTGCTAAGCCCCTGACCGACCTGACTAAGAAGAACTTGCCTAAGCAGGTCCTGTGGTCTCTGGCTTGTGAAGCTGCGTTCCAGGCACTGAAACGAGCTCTTGTAAATGCCCCTGTCTTGGCTGCCACAGTCCCTAACAAACGCTTTCTCGTCCACACAGATGCTTCCATGTATGGACTGGGGGCTGTGTTGAGCCAAGTCGGGGAGGATGGAGGAGAGCACCCTGTCGCATATCTCAGTCGAAAGTTGTTACCCAGAGAAGTGAGTTATGCGGCAGTGGAAAAGGAATGTTTGGCCTTGGTCTGGGCATTGAAAAAGTGAAGTCCCTACTTATATGGGCAAGAGTTTTCCCTGGTGACTGATCATAACCCCCTCGTTTGGCTTAATCGGGTCTCAAGAGACAATGGGAGACTACTGAGATGGAGCTTGGCACTACAGCCCTACAATTTTACTATCAGCTGAACGGGAATGCAGATGGATTATCACGGCAAACCGACGTCTCCACCACCTCTTAGTCCGGTCATCCCCAAGTTGACCCGCCAAAGGGTCAAGCCGGGTCTGCCGGAGTGTCCCACAAGGGGGGAGCCGGTGACAAAACCATCCGTCTGTCTGTTATGGTGGATTCGTCTATTTTGCTGTATTTGCGTGTAATGGCAATTTCCTATAGCCCAACCATACGAATGACTATTTTCACCGAACAAAGCTACCGAACGGATGGCCACCCAGAATAGAAGTGTGCTGCTGGTTAACCTCTTGATCCCAATTAGAACGTTGTGGTTAACCGCAGACCCTTCTCAATTAAACCGATTTCAGGGTGGTCGTCGTTCGTATGTCGACCACGAGGCAGCGGCCATTTTAAAACACACGAAAGCCCAGCGGTGTTCGGCTCTGATATCATGGAACTAAAAACGGACACTCTTCCTGCCGAACACCGCTGAACCAGCGGGTCGCCTAGCTGTCTCGTCGAACACGTACGAACACCGGCTGTTCGGGAGTTTTTACTGCATACAAAAGTACTGAACTAGCCTTCCCATGGAGTCAATCGCATACCGAAGGACTGTACGAACTTTGAATCTATGGCGATTGAACTATACGCATGGGATCTGAGCGCTATTCGTCAATAATATGCACTCAGATCCAGGCTATCTGGGGATATGTGATACGAATTTTAAATATTCGGTTATTATAAAGTTATACATTTTCATGTACTTTCTGCTTTTGTGTTTAAAATGGCGATGTGCCTTTGTCCTGGAGATAATTGAATTACATCCCAATTATCTCCAGGGCAGAGGGGAGGGAAACATAATGCATTGTGGGAAAAGTCTATGACTGTATGTCTGAACTGTACTTTTGTCCTACTGTAATTACAGTCTTCCATTTGGTCCCCTAGGGGAGTGTCCACCAAGTGGGAGACCCGCATAGATACGGGCGGGTAGCCCACAGTAAAGCCAGATCTTGTTTGACCCTCAATACGGAGCTTCTGTCTCGTTTGTGGGGAGTGGGAATTACTATTGGAATGGCGTTTTCGTTATTTCTAGCTATGAAAGGAGTTCGACTGACTTGATGGTCGGGAGTTACCGCGTTCACCTATTTACCGTTCGGGAGTTTGACGGTCGGCTGTATGGAAACTGCATTTCTGGAGAAGGGGTTTATTCACTAAATGGCGGCTTCAGCTATTTGGCGGTGAGTATCGTAACACCTCCTCTATCTAAGAATGCAGCTTCAGAATGAATCTAAAATGGATGCTGTACAGGAGGTGGGAGGGTCTGGAAGGGAGGGTCTGCTGTTAATTTGCTGGAATGTGTCTGCTGACCATGAGGCACAGGGTCAAAGTTTACTCAATGATGACAAATAGGGGGCGGATCGAACCGCGCATGTGTTCGCCCGCCGTGGCGAATGCCAACACGCAATGTTCGCCGGGAACTATTCGCCAGCGAACAGCTCGGTACATCACTATTAAGCACATTTGCCCTCAAAAAGGGGATGGGACGTTGTCTGAAATTGAATAGAACCAAACTTGAATTGCCTCCAATAATTCAAAAGTAATATGTGGTGACTCAGATACTGAACTGTTAAACCTCTCACCCCCTTGCTTATTTGGATATCATTGATAGTATGTGCAACTCTAAACATTCCTTCTACAGCTTCAATGTATTTTGTCATTCACAAGTAAGTTATGCTTTCAGTTTTGAATACTCACTTTTAGAGATGTCCCGAATAGTTCCCTGGCGAATAGTTCCTGGCAAACATAGCTTGTTTGCGTTCGCCACGGCGGATGAACATATGCGATGTTCGGTCCGCCCCCTATTCGTCATCATTGAGTAAACTTTGACCCTGTACCTCACAGTCAGTAGACACATTCCAGCCAATCAGCAGCAGACCCTCCTTTCCAGACCCTTCCACCTCCTGGTCAGCATCCATTTTAGATTCATTCGGAAGTTGCATTCTTAGTGAGTGGAGGGACAGTGTAGCTGCTGCTGATTTAATAGGGAAATTGATATTTAGGCTAGTGTATTCAGTGTCCACTACAGTCCTGAAGGACTCATCTGATCTCTGCTGTAAGGACAGCACCCCAAAAAGCCCTTTTTAGGGCTAGAACATCAGTCTGCTTTTATTCCCCTGTGTAATCTAATTGCAGTTGCCTGCCTGCCAGCGTGTGTCAGTCTCACAGCGTATACTGTGCCCACTTGCCCAGTGCCAGCACTCATATCTGGTGTCACAATAGCTTGCATTTTAAAAAAAAAAAAAAACTTTTTTGACTGTGAAATAATAGCAGTCAGTTTCCTTCACACGTGTGCATTTCAGGGCCTGCCAGGGCACAGTGTCACACCAGAGCAACTCATATCTGGTGTAACACTAGTGTACAGTAAAAGAAAAACTAGTAATTTGACTGTGAAATAATAGCAGTCAGTTTCCTTCACACGTGTGCGTTTCAGGGCCTGAAAGGGCACAGTGTCACAGCAGTGCAACTCATATCTGGTGTAACAGTAGTGTACATTTAAAAAAACCAACACTTTGTTGACTGTGAAATAATAGCAGTCAGTTTCCTTCACACGTGTGCGTTTCAGGGCCTACCAGGGCACAGTGTCACACCAGTGCAACTCATATCTGGTGTAACAGTAGTGTACATTTAAAAAAAAACAAAAAAACTTTTTTGACTGTGAAATAATAGCAGTCAGTTTCCTTCACACGTGTGCGTTTCAGGGCCTGAAAGGGCACAGTGTCACACCAGTGCAACTCATATCTGGTGTAACAGTAGTGTACATTTAAAAAACAACAACACTTTTTTGACTGTGAAATAATAGCAGTCAGTTTCCTTCACACGTGTGCGTTTCAGGGCCTGCCAGGGCACAGTGTCACACCAGTGCAACTCATATCTGGTGTAACAGTAGTGTACATTTAACCCCTTAAGGACACATGACATGTGTGACATGTCATAATTCCCTTTTATTCCAGAAGTTTGGTCCTTAAGGGGTTAAAAAAGAAATACAATTTTGACTGTAATAGATTGAATAGCAGTTAGTTGTCTGCAAGCGTGTGTGTCAGGCCTACAGCGTCTACTCTGCCAACTTCTGCCAGTGCACAGTGCCACTCATATCTGTTGTCACAGTAGCTTGCACGCATAGTACCACTAATCGAAAAAAAATGACAGGCAGAGGCAGGCCACCCCGCAGGGGCCGTCGTGGTCGTGGTGCTGTGATTCCCTTTGGCCCTAGAAAAATGCCCAGTGTTCAGAGGCCACGTATCCTGAACTCGAAAAGTTCTGAGGACATAGTTGACTAGCTAACACAGGACACCCAATCTTCTACAGCTTCCGCTTGGAACCTTGACGCACCATCCTCCTCCAGCTTAGCTTCGGGCACCTCTCAAGTTACCACTCGCCCGCCTGCTGCCACCACCAACACTAGCACCACAGCCGCTTCACTTGATCTGTCAGAGGAGTTATTTACACATCAGTTGGAAGAAATTAGTGATGCGCAACCATTATTGCCAGAGGATGTAGATAACAGGGATATGTCTCAGTCAGGCAGCATTACACACATGGACGTATGGTGTGATGATGATGATGTTGTACCCGCTGCTGCTTCCTTTGCTGAGTTGTCAGATACAAATGAAGCGGTTGATGATGACGATGCGTCCGTGGATGTCACATGGGTGCCCGCTAGAAGAGAAGAAGAACAGGGGGAAAGTTCAGATGGGGAGACAGAGAGAAGGAGGAGACGAGTTGGAAGCAGGGGGAGGTCATCACAAGGAGCTAGTGGCACAGTCAGACAGCATGCATCGGCACCCGGGGTCAGCCAGACAGCACGACAATCAACACATGCTGTTGCCACCACCAGAATGCCGTCATTGCAGTGCTCAGCAGTGTGGCATTTTTTTTGTGTGTCTGCCTCTGACAACAGCGATGCCATTTGCAACCTGTGCCAAAAGAAACTGAGTCATGGGAAGTCCAACACCCACCTAGGTACAACTGCTTTGCGAAGGCACATGATCACACATCACAAACGCCTATGGGATCAACACATGAGTACAAGCAGCACACAAACTCAAAGCCGCCATCCACCTCCTGGTCCAGCATCTTCAGCCACGTCAACCACTGCTGTCCTCCTTGCCCCCTCTCAACCATCTGCCACTCCGTCTCTTGCTTTGAGCAGTTCCTGCTCATCTGCCCACAGTCAGGTGTCTGTCAAGGACATGTTTGAGTGTAAGAAGCCAATGTCACAAAGTCACCCCCTTGCCCGGCATCTGACAGCTGGCTTTTCTGAACTCTTAGCCCGCCAGCTTTTACCATACAAGCTGGTGGAGTCTGAGGCGTTCCAAAAATTTGTAGCTATTGGGACACCGCAGTGGAAGGTACCCGGACAAAATTTCTTTGCACAAAAGGCAATCCCCAACCTGTACTCGATTGTGCAAAAGGAAGTAATGGCATATCTGGCACACAGTGTTGGGGCAAGGCTCCATCTGACCACTGATACCTGGTCTGCAAAGCATAGTCAGGGCAGGTATATCACCTACACTGCGCATTGGGTAAACCTGCTGATGGCTGCCAAGCATGGAAGGCGTGGCTCTGCAGAGGAGTTGGTGACACTGCCATGACTTGCAGGCAGGCCTGCTGCCACCTCCTCTACTCCTCCTACTCCATCCTCTTCCATAACCTCCTTGGCTGAGTCCTCTTCTGCTGCTGCGTCTTGCTCCACATCAACGGCACCCCCCCATCTCCCCAGGTACTGTTCCACATCCCGGATACGGCAGTATCACGCCGTCTTAGGGTTGACTTGCCTGAAAGCAGAGAGTCACACCAGACCAGCACTCCTGTCCACCCTGAATGCACAGATGGATCAGTGGCTGACTCCGCACCAACTGGAGATCGGCAAAGTGGTTTGTGACAACAGAAGAAATTTGTTGGCGTCATTGAAGTTGGGCAAGTTGACACATGTGCCGTGCATGGCACATGTGTGTAATCTGATCATACAACGTTTTGTGCATAAGTACCCAGGCTTGAAGCAGGCCAGGAAGGTGTGTGGCCATTTCAGGCGTTCCTACATGGCCATGGCGCACTTTTCAGATATCCAGCAGCGAAACAACATGCCAGTGAGGTGCTTGATTTGCAACAGCCCGACACGTTGGAATTCAACACTCCTAATGTTCGACCGCCTGCTCCAACAAGAAAAAGCCGTTAACGACTATTAATATGAATGGGGTGCTAGGACAGCCTCTGCGGAGCTGGGAATTTTTTTGCCACGTTACTGGACGCTCATGCGCAATGCCTGTAGGCTCATGCGTCCTTTTGAGGAGGTAACAAACCTAGTCAGTTGCACCGAAGGCACCATCAGCGACATCATACCATTTGTTTTCTTCCTGGAGGGTGCCCTGCGAAGAGTGCTGGATCAGGCCGTAGATGAGCGTGAAGAGGAAGAGTTGTGGTCACCATCACCACCAGAAACAGCCTTATCAGCATCGCTTGCTGGACCTGCGGCAACCCTGGAAAAGGATTGTGAGGAAGAGGAGTCAGAGGAGGAATGTGGCTTTGAGGAGGAGGAGGAAGACCAACCACAACAGGCATACCAGGGTGCTCGTTGTCACCTATCTGGTACCCGTGGTGTTGTACGTGGCTGGGGGGAAGAACATACCTTCAGTGAGATCACTGAGGACGAGGAACGGGACATGAGTAGCTCGGCATCCAACCTTGTGCAAATGGGGTCTTTCATGCTGTCGTGCCTGTTGAGGGACCCTCATATAAAAAGGCTGAAGGAGAACGACCTGTACTGGGTGTCCACGCTACTAGACCCACGGTATAAGCAGAAAGTGCCTGAAATGTTACCGAATTACCGCAAGTCGGAAAGGATGCAGCAGTTCCAAAATAAATTAAAAAGTATGCTTTACACAGCGTATAAGGGTGATGTCACAGCACAACGGGAATCTAACAGGGGAATAGGTGAAAGTAATCCTCCTCCTGCCACGACCACACCGGCAAGGACAGGACGCTTTACAGACGTGTAGTTGATGGAGGACATGCAGAGCTTTTTAACTCCTACGCATCGCAACAGCCCTTCAGGGTCCACCCTCAGAGAACGACTCGACCAACAAGTAGCAGACTACCTCACCTTAACTGCAGATATCGACACTCTGAAGAGCGATGAACCCCTTGACTACTTGGTGTGCAGGCTTGACCTGTGGCCTGAGCTATCCCAATTTGCGATAGAACTTCTGGCCTTCCCCGCTTCAAGTGTTCTGTCAGAAAGGACCTTCCGTGCAGCAGGAGGTATTGTCACTGAGAAGAGAAGTCGCCTAGGTCAAAAAGTCTAGATTACCTCACCTTTATTAAGATGAATGAGGGATGGATCCCGAAGGGATTGACAGTGGGCGATACATTCGACTAAAAAAAGGCCTGATGAGGGGGACGTAACAGGGATTAAACTGATAAGAATAGTACTACTTAACACACCACTCCTATCTGGTGGCACATTAGATTGCACGCGCAGTGCCCCAAATTTGAAGTAGGAGGACGACCAAGCATCTTTTTCCATCTCCCGGTTCCTAAAATAGATGCCATATACACGTCCCCTAAAAGGGGACGTAACAGGGATTAAACTGATAAGAATAGTACTACTTAACACACCACTCCTATCTGGTGGCACATTAGATTACATGTGCAGTGCCCCAAATTTGAAGTAGGAGGACCAACCAAGCATCTTTTTCCATCTCCCGGTTCCTAAAATCGATGCCATATACACGTCCCTTGATAGGGGACGTAACAGGGATTAAACTGATAGGAATAGTACTACCTAACACACCTTATAATAACGCAGAGAGAGGAGTCTGAAGAAGAGGAGTCAGAGGAGGAAGGTGGCTTTGAGGAGGTGGAAGACCAAACACAGCAGGTGTCCCAGGGGGCTTGTTGTCACCTTTCGGGGACCCTTGGTGTTGTACGTGGCTGGGTGGAGGAAGAGACCTTCAATGACATCAGTGAGGACAAGGAACGGGACATGGCTAGCTTGGTATCCAACCTTGTGCAAATGGGGAGTTTGCGGTTGTGCAAATGGACTGTTTGCAGTTGTTTGCGGTGCGTTAAACGGGGAGTTTGGTCTGTCACTGTGAAGCGGGCATAACCCTTACACTACCTGATCGATACAACATCATACCTGAAGCACGTTGTTCCAAACAATTTAGGAATGTTAGGTGATTTATGCCCTTTATGGATTAGAACCAGACTCTGCATCAACCAAGTAATTTTCCATGGGAGTTTTGCCATGGATCCCCCTCCGGCATGCCACAGTCCAGGTGTTAGTCGCCTTGAAACAACTTTTCCATCACTATTGTGGCCAGAAAGAGTCCCTGTGGGTTTTAAAATTCGCCTGTCTATTGAAGTCTATGGCGGTTCACCCGGTTCGCCCGTTCGCGAACATTTGCGGAAATTCGCGTTTGCCGTTTGCGAACGGAAAATTTTATGTTCGCGACATCTCTACTCACTTTAGTAAGCAGCTTTAAATGTTGTATTTCACCTGTAACAAGTTACTTTAACAGTAATACTAAACACTGATACTATCTAGCTAAGATAAATTACTCTACCTAAAAGATTTACCTGCCTTAACCCTCCCACTTCCATTTTTTTGCACTTACATTATCCTGATCATAACCAGCAAAGTTATTTCCCCATTATTGTTACCTCAAATTTTCTCATATCTCTGCAGTTCCAATACTATAAGATGTTATTAAGCTCAATATAGCCTAATGCAGCGGTTCCCAAACTGTGTGCTGTGGGGGAAACATTACTAATGAACATGGTCCTGGTCAAGTGCCGCGGTCCTGCAATGTTGGCTGGGTGGGAGGAATTGACAGCAGGGAGACAGTGCGGGAGGAGGCAGCCGCAGCATGAGTGGAGAGGAGCACGAAGAGCTCCAGACCCCTTACTCCCACCAGCAGCTGGACTCCAAGCAACCATCCTGGCACATGAGGTAAGCTAACAGGAGGGTGGCTGGAAATATTTTTTAAAAAGTGTGTATATGTGTATGAGTGTTGATGTGTATGAGTGTGTGTATGTATGTGTATGAGTGTGTGTATCTGTATGTGTTTGTGTGTTTGTGAGTATGAGGTTATGTGTATGAGTGTGAGTAGGTGTGTGTGTGAGTGAGCAGGGTGTTTGTGAGTGAGTGTGTGTGTGTGTGTATATATATGTCAGTGTGCTTCTGTGTCTGAGCACATATCTGTGTATGTGCATCTGTCTGTCAGGGTGTGTGTTTTTATGTGTGTATCTGTGTCATGGTGTGGGCATGCATCAATGTTTGTGTGTGTCAGGGTGCATGTGTGTATATGTCGGTGTGTATCTATGTGTGTGTATCTATATGCATGTATGTGTCGGTGTCTATATAAATTTGTGTGCATGTGTCAGTGTATTTATATGCATCTGTGTGTTAGTGTGAATACATATCTGTGTAAGTATGTATGTATGTATGTATGTGGTAGTGTATGTGCATACATCAAAACAGTCAAACACCAGCTCAACATACAAGCACACTCCTGCAATCTAACACAAATATTACATACAAACACACCCCTGCATTCAAACTCAAAAAAATATATACAAACACAAATACTTCACACAAATGTACATCTGCATTTAAAAGTGAACAATACATTCAGGCACATCCCTGCAATCAATCACAAACATTACATACAAACACACTCCTGTATTAAAACACAATAACACGAGCTCCCCTTCAAACACCTACACTGTACATTACAATATAATGCCAGCAAATGCTGCAGCGCTGTACAGATATACAACCTAGATATTTTGACTTGGGGTGCTTTGGAAAAATACTGAAATATTAAGGGTGCCTTGAACCTAAAAAGTTTGGGAACAACTGGCCTAATGCATACATCACCCATGTGCCCATGTTTGGTGGGAGTTATCAGGCAGTGGCTTTGTAGCTGCTGCTATTTATTCAAACCATTCCTCATAATAATATGCCTGCAGAGGACCTGAAAGACATAATTGCATTGTTTCAGTCTTATCAGCTCTATTTCACCATATTGCTATCAGATGTGATATGAATTAGAATGGGGGAAGCAAATGGCACTTTTGAATGATCTTGGACAGGCTGGAACAAACATACAGGGCCAGATTCACAACAAGGCTACCTTTGGCAGGTACCTAGTTCCCTGGGCAAAGTAAGATCCCAGTTAGGGTACGATTCCTCAATGTTCCAGTAGTTGTTCAATTTGGGCCCCTACCTGCATCTTTCTGCTTCAGCATGCTAATGACAGCATGTGCTCTAAATGAGACTTTAGAGTGTGGAAAGACCTTTGTAAAGGTTTGTCTGGAAAGCTCAGCCCATGAGTTTGGGGGATTATGGGATTTACCCCAATATTTTTTAATTAGCCCCCAATGGCACACATAGTAAATACTCCCTGGGTTATTTTTGTAGAACCTCCACCTGCTGGCTATTTAATATTGTCTCCAACCAATTTCTGGCCCCACCCAGTGACAGGTCCTCCAGGTATTTTGCTAGTTCTGGTTGCTCACTGTTAACTCACATAGGTGCATTTCATACCATTTTGGTTCATCCAAATTGCATTCCCTAAATGATTACATGGATGAATTTTGTCTAAACCAAAATGTCACATGGACAAAACTCAATTAGCCTGAACCATTTTTTTCTTTAGATGAGTCAATTTTGAAAAAACACCCAAGGCTACTTTCTTTTCACCTCTACCCATACAATTATTTCAGTTTGTCTCAAATGATATTTCTTCTAATATGTTTTAAAGTGATCTGTTCAGTGGAAAGAGTGTGCTTACATTTCACAGTTCCCTTTTGGCTTAAAATATGAAACACAGAATAGATACTTTACCGATGTCTAGTTCCAAACTGAGGTTTTTGCTCTCTCTCCCTCTTGATTCATAATTCAGCAATGGATTGTAAAATCAACAGGTTGCTTCTTGAAAGAAGATGGTACTCAAGAACAATCTTTAAAGGCTTACTCCAAGCACAATGACCACATTAGTGAATTAAAGTGGTCATGGTGCCTGGAGTTTCACTATGCACTATGCGTTATGATGCTGCTGGATATGTAACTTCACCTATGGCTGCATCATTAGGGTGTCATCAGTCAGCCAGAAATTATTGTTTTGTGCTTGCTAATGTAATTTCTGTCCAAATTTCCTTGTGCACAATCTAATCTATTGGCTGTGAGTAGTCAGCTAACCATTGTAAAATGGTTTGCCTGGAGGAAACTTTAAGAATATGTAGCTATATCTCTACATATAAATGGGTTACACCATTTTTTGTCAGGCTTATGCAATGCATCAAATACTTTAACTACATAGCCATTAAAAAAAGTCCTGAACTCGGTGTTGTCTGGGTGGGGGGGGGGGGGGGGGAGAGGTAGGATGGGAAGGGCGGTCTATGCCCTTCCCTCAATTTCCCTACTACCTTGGCATATGTGTGGCGAAGTGCGTGCGATTCCCACCCCTCTCTCTCTCTCTCTTTCTTCTCTCCCTTTATCCTCTCTCTTTACGTCACTCTTCCCTACCTGGTCCCATACTCCATACTCTCACCCGCACCCAAAAACCAAACATTGGTGACACTGACGATACACCACACTTAACACATACACCACCAAATATCGGATCACACCTTATCCATTGCCAGCTTTTAAAGAACAAACGCCTGACACAGGAGTCCCAAATGGATACGTATTTCCATACTTACCAATATTTACCTTTTGCATTGAATGATACTATCACTCTGCTGTTAACTATGATTGTTTAATACAGGCATGTTCTTTTGTTCTTGCATGTCATATGTTTGTATTTAAAGTCATATATTCGCATCCTTGCTTGTGAATGTACGCAAATCGCTATGAATAATACTTATTGAATAAAAAAGTCCTGATGAGAGCTGAAACATTGCACAAGTCAACCAAATCAAGGACAGTAATTACTTTATACCAAGGATCCAGGAGTGACATCCTTCTTTGGAAAAAAAAATACTTAAGGTGTATTAAAATAATTTAAGAGATTTGTGTCACTTTATTAGCATGTTTATTTATCTAGGAAATTATTCAAATGCATAAATGAATACAAAATAATATTAAAGTCATTTAAAATAATAAAGGCATCATACTGTGCGATATAAAAGAAAAAGTAAAGGGAAACAGAATAAAACAATTTAGCAAAGTGAGCACAAGACTGAATTAATTTTAATTACTTTGAAATGTTGATGCATAATTTATTCCAATTAGCCAAAATTTGAATAGAAATTAGAAAAAATACATTGGTGTGAAATAAATGGTAAGGATTAGGAGAAAGCCAAGTCCTAAATAAGTCAAAGATTAATTGGGCCATTTAGAAGAAGATTTTAATTTTCTTTGACTTTGAGAAAATGTTTTATTTATTCATTTTAGTATAGGGTTATGCAAAAGTAAATATCCATTTCCAAAACAAAACCATAAAAACGCAACATAAATTAAAAAGCAACATTAAATTGTTTTCCATGTATATACTTGCACCACCCGGTAATTATTGCTTTTCTTTCTATTAAAAGAACAAGATGGATGTCAAAAAGGACTAGAGTAGTATATTTAAAAATTGAAAATGAATTACTATTTTTAGTATTAATAGTACATTGTAGATTTAAATATATTTCTATTAATATAATAAAAACTCAAGTAATGGATATAAGTAAGCTGACCTTAAAATACTGCAGGGCAAAATAATTTGACAGTTTCAACCTTTTGGCAGGAAAATAACCCACAAAAATGCCTGAAAAAATCATAAAACTGTAAATTGTAGCACATAATAAAGACATCTCAACTACTGGAATATACTAATAGTTTTCTTAACATAAAATATACACATTCTCTAACATTGGAAAGACAAATAATATAATTTAGTCTTAGAGAAACATTATATTAATAAATTAAGCAAGTATTCCATTTTTGACAACATATGGTTTGTTTTATCATGTTTTACAAATAATCAGAACATTTTGAATTTCAAGAAAAATACATGTAAATAAAGGTGTAATTTATATTAGGTCATTTGTAGTCTTCTGTGCAATTTTCATAGTATGGATAGGCTGACTTATATATGGTAATGCAAGTCCTACGATGCACTTTTTAAACGCATGAAATATTAAACCATAAACCTATAGATTTCTTATAGTCCTTTAATATTTGTTTATCTTATGATTATGTTTACGTCAGTTCCTGACGCTGCAATGTAGGTCGCGACACGTCATTTCTATTTGTCCCTTGCCACTAAAATTCCCTATCACAACCATCTACATTAAATTTTTTCTTGCTCTTTTTTATGTGTATGGTGTATATCATTGACATATCTCTAATATAATGGTAAGCAAATTGTGTGAACACAATTTTAAGCGGTTAACTGTGTTACCTTGTGTCACATCTTTTTATGGTTTCATTTGTAATGTGGGTGAGAAGTTATTCCCACATGAGAGTGTCAGAGCTGATATTCACTTTCTGTAATTATAAAGTGTTTTTTATTAGCATACTTCTCTTTAAGAGTATTATTTGTCAATTGTCTAAATTAATTGAGACCTTGAGAGCAGTAGATTTCAAGCAAATATGCAAACCAAAACAAAGCAAAAAAAATCTATAATAGATGTTTATAAACTTACTATAAACTTGATCAGATTGTATTGCTGGCACGCCTCTCAGCTAGGGGAATTTCTCCAGCTCCCCCCCCCCCCCTCTTACCCACCCACTAATCAAGCCTGTGAATCTGCATGTGTGTCAGCATGTGTATCTGTGTATCTGCATGTGTTTCAGTATGTGTGTGTGTGTGTATCTGTGTCCCGTGTATCTGTGTCCCGTGTATCTGTGTCCCATAGTGAGCATGTGCATCTATGTGTGTGTGTGTCACGATGTACATGTATGGCAGTGTATGTGAATATGTGCATACATCTCAGCATTCAAACACCAACACTACATACAAATACATCCCCTGCCTGCAAACTTCAACAATACATAGAAATACACTCTCGCATTGAAACGTTAACACTACATACAACCAGGGCCGGACTGGGATAAAAATTCGGCCCGGGCATTTTTTTATCAGAGCGGCCCACTAAGAAGGGGCGGGGCAGAGAGGGTGCGTTTTGTCATCACTAACGACAAACACGCCCCCTTCTCAAAGTGCAGGCCAGGGCAGACCATGCGCAGAGCTCTGCTAAAGATCTCTAGCATGAGAAAAAAGCCCTGTATTTGTTCTGCACAGTGCAAGCAAATTTAATAACATGCTTGCACTGTGTTTCCTTGCAACTTGTCTCTGGTGTCTCTATAAATGGATACCAGGAGACAAAAATGCCAGGAAAGAGTATTGTGCATGTGTTTGGAGCTTGCTTGTGGGATTGTGTGTGTGTATAGTGTGAGCTGATTGTGGTGTGGTATTGTGTAATAAGGTCGGTTTTAGTCGTGTTGTGTTTGTGGTGTAATGTAATGCATATGTGGCTAGGGGCTGTAGAGAATGTGTGTATAGGGGATGTAGCAAGTGTGTGCATACAGGCTATAGTGTGTGTGTGTGGGTGTGTGTATATATGTGATGTAGTGTTTGTAGAGAGTGTGTGTTTAGGGGTGTAGTATGCGTTTGCTTACAAGGAATCTAGTGTGTGTATAGGGGATCCAGAGTGTGTGTGTGTGTGTGTATATATATATATATATATATATATATATATATATATATATATATATATATATATATATGTGTGTGTGTGTGTGTGTGTGTATGTTTGGAAGTATTGTTTATGTGAGTTGGGGATGTTCTGTGTGTATGTGAGGGGTGCAGTATGTGTGTATGATGGATGCTGTGTATGATGTGTGTGAGGGTGCTGAGTGTGATGTGTGTGAGTCCTGAGTGTGATAGTGCTGTGGATGATGTGTGTGAGTGCTGAGGGTAATGCGTGTGAGAGTGCTGAGTGTGATAGTGCTGTGGATGATGTGTGTGAGTGCTGAGGGTAATGCGTGTGAGAGTGCCGAGTGTGATAGTGCTGTGGATGATGTGCGTGAGTGCAGAGTGTGATGTGTGTGAGAGTGCTGTGTATGATGTGTTTTGTGATAGTGCTGAGTGTGATGTGTGTGTGAGTCCTGAGTGTGATGTGTGTGAGAGTGCTGAGTGTGATGTGTGTGTGAGTCCTGAGTGTGATGTGTGTGTGAGTCCTGAGTGTGATGTGTGTGTGAGTCCTGAGTGTGATGTGTGTGTGAGTCCTGAGTGTGATGTGTGTGTGAGTCCTGAGTGTGATGTGTGTGAGAGTGCTGAGTGTGATAGTGCTGTGTATGATGTGCGTGAGTGCTGAGTGTGATGTGTGTGATAGTGCTGTGTATGATGTGTTTTGTGATAGTGCTGAGTGTGATGTGTGTGTGAGTCCTGAGAGTGATGTGTGTGAGAGTGCTGTGTGTGAGAGTGCTGTGTGTGAGTGCTGAGTGTGATGTGTGTGAGAGTGCTGTGTGTGAAAGTGCTGTGATGGGTTTGAGAGTGCTGTGTGTGATAGTAGTGAGAATGATGGGAGTGAGAGTGCTGTGTGTGATGGGAGTGAGAGTGCTGTGTGTGATGGGAGTGAGAGTGATGGGAGTGAGAGTGCTGTGTGTGATGGGAGTGAGAGTGCTGGGAGTGAGAGTGATGGGAGTGAGAGTGCTGTGTGTGATGGGAGTGAGAGTGATGGGAGTGAGAGTGCTGTGTGTGATGGGAGTGAGAGTGCTGGGAGTGAGAGTGATGGGAGTGAGAGTGCTGTGTGTGATAGGAGTGAGAGTGATGGGAGTGAGAGTGCTGTGTGTGATGGGAGTGAGAGTGATGGGAGTGAGAGTGCTGTGTGTGATGGGAGTGAGAGTGATGGGAGTGAGAGTGCTGTGTGTGATGGGAGTGAGAGTGATGGGAGTGAGAGTGATGGGAGTGAGAGTGCTGTGTGTGATGGGAGTGAGAGTGATGGGAGTGAGAGTGCTGTGTGTGATGGGAGTGAGAGTGATGGGAGTGAGAGTGCTGTGTGTGATGGGAGTGAGAGTGCTGTGTGTGCGGTGTGTGAATGTTAGAAGGGATTGAGTGTTGGGGGGGTAAAATAAAATGTAGCATTATGCCCCCCCCTCCCTTCTTACCTGTAGCCTGGGAGGTGGGGGGGTACCGGCACGCTGATGAGTGAGAGGGGGGACCGGCACGCTGGTATCTTCCCTGGCGGTCCAGTGGGTGAGTGAACTCTAGCCTGCGAGGCTAGAGTTCACTCTCGCGAGATCCGGTCGTTGCCATGGCAACGCGCCGGATCTCGCGAGAGGAACCTGGCGGAGCTGCAAGATAGAGCTCCGCCGGGTCCTCTCCCTCCCTCCCCAGCCGCATGTGCCGCAGGTCTGTCCAAGTGGGCCGGTGAGGGAGATCTCTGATCTCCTCACCGGCCCTTCATTGAAAACAGCGGGGCCGGCGCTCGGATAGTGCCGGCCCTGCATAGACCGGCAGGGGAGATCCTGGGACTTCCCCTGCCGGCCTCGGCCCCTGGCCACCGCGGCCCACCGGGCATTTGCCCGGTGTGCCCGATGGCCAGTCCGGGCCTGCATACAACACACCAGAACAGTGTTCTAATGACAGAAACTCAAAATCATTTTGTAAGAGCAGCAAGCTACTCATTCTTTATATACTGACACAGAAGAGAGAGAAACACCTCAGCCTGCTCTGCATGAACCATACATATTAGACTCAGACTTTTTTAACAGCTGTCAGTTAAATCAGTGTCCCCAGTATAGGAAGAAGAAGTATGTAAATATGAAAACAAACAAACAAACCTACATATTTATCTGCTTTTTTTCAGCCTGCAGGGTGAGGCAACTGTCTCATTCAAAGCTAAAGCTTTTGAGTGAGACACTTGTCTCAATGTGATGCTTCCCTTTAACTCACCCAGGCATGCAAAGCATATCCACGGATTTAGGGATTAGCATGCTGACTGACAGGGCCGTCTTTAATGTGGGGCAAACGGGTCAGTTAAGGAGTCCCACTGGGTGGCCCATGCACTTAGGGTCACCCTATGGGATTGTATCTGCAGTGACTCGATCTGACTCCATGGCCCTTTAACAGTGGACCCGGGCCTCTTGCTTTTCGCCTGTGCTGAAAACACAGAGAAAACACAGAGCCACGCAGAGGAGGAGGAGATGGCAGTGAGGAGAGGGGCTGGGGAGCCAGACCCTTACTCCCACCAACCTCAGGACCCCAGGGTAGTCACCCACCAGCTAAAGGTAAGAAACTGGAGGGTGGGTTTACAAATGTACATTTTGCATCTATGTCAGTTTGTCTGTGTTTGTGTCAGTATGTCTGTGTTTGTGTCAGTATGTCTGTGTGTGTCAGTATGTCTGTGTGTGTCTCAGTCAGTATGTGTGTCAGTGTGTGTGTCAGTATACCCGTCTGTATGCATGTCAGTATGACTGGGTTTGTATTTGTATGTTTCAGTATGTCTGTGTGTGTGTCAGTATGTCTGCGTGTATGTGTATGTGTGTGTCAGTATGTCCATCTGTGTGCGTGTCAGTATGTCTGTGTTTGTATCAGTATGTTTGTCTGTGTCAGTATGTCTGTCAGTGTGTGTGTCAGTATGTCTGTGTATGTGTCAGTATGTCTATCAGTGTATGTGTCTGTGTGTATGTGTCTGTGTGAATGCCAGTATGTCCGTCTGTGTGCGTGTCAGTATGCCTGTGTGTGTCAGTATGTCTGTCAGTGTGTGTGTCAGTCAGTATGTGTGTGTGCCCGTATGTCTGTCAGTGTGTGTGTCAGTCAGTATGTGTGTGTCCGTATGCCTGTCAGTGTGTGTGTGTCAGTACGTCTGTGTGTGTGTCAGTATGTCTGTCTGTGTGTGTGTGTCAGTACGTCTGTGTGTGTGTCAGTATGTCTGTCTGTGTGTGTGTGTCAGTACGTCTGTGTGTGTGTCAGTATGTCTGTCTGTGTATGTGTCAGTTTATGTCTGTTAGTGTATGTGTTGGAATGTCTGTCTGTATATCTGTAAGTGTATGTATCTGTGTGTGTCAGTATATATGTCAGTGTATGTGTCTGTTTGTCAATACATCTGACAGGATATGGGTATCTGTATGTGTGTTTATCAGTATGTTGTCAGTGTGTGTATCTGTGTATTTGTATGTAGTCAGTGTGGCGGAACCAGCCTCGCCACTGGGCATTGGAGAAGACTGATTGCCAGCCTCCTGCCATGTGACTATGTCCCCTGGGATGTATTTCCTGCTCTCCTGTACTGCTGAGGTTTGCTACCAACTAGGTGGATTTGACTATGGAGCTTGTCTAGTGCCCTCTGTTGGTAACAACAGCAATATGCACTACCTGAATAGCAAGACTGGTTCATTTGCATATTCGGGTAGATTTGCATATTACTAATTCTGCAGGCACGTGAGATATTTTCTGTTAATTATTGTCTCCCCCGCTATTGTGTTATAATAAGTCACTGTATGTTGCCTGCTATGATTTGACTGTTTGTAATTTTATTGAGGTTTCACAGCAATGTTAATGTAATGACCATATGGGCTAGTCCCAAGTAAAATACAGTTTTAGACAGTTCTTCTTCACCCTCAATCTAGAGTCCTGTCTCTTATTGGGGGAATTGCTATATCACTAAAAATGATTGTTATGCTCTGCATACTCCCTTAGCTAATCACGACTAAGCTCTTTTAAGAGCTTGTTCCTGCTTCACTCTCTTGGAGGAGATGTTCAACCACTGGAACCTGAAGCCTTGTCATGTCCAGGGTGGGTAGGGTGTCAGGTCCAGGGTGGGTAGGAGACAGCGAGACCCCAACCAAGCTGCGGCGGTTCGTGGGATCTGCGGTGGTTGTGGTGTCTGCTGAGCGCTTGGAGCCCTCCGTAAGCGCTAGGAGCATCCTTCAACGGAGGTATCCAGTCGGGGTGCTAGGTGAGCCGTTACATTGGTGGCAAGTAGTGGGATGGTGTCCTCTGAGAAGCAGCTCAGAGACACCGATAACACTACGGATTTATAATAGAGGGATAAAGCCAAATATAAGCCGAGGCACCTAATTGTACCACAAAAAAAAATGGGAAAACGTATTGACTCTAGTATAAGCCTAGGGTGGGAAATGCAGCAGCTATCTGGTAAATTTCTAAATAAAATTAGATCCCAATAAAGTTACATTATTTGAATATTTATTTACAGTGTGTGTGTGTGTGTGTGTGTGTGTGTGTGTGTGTTTGTGTAGTGTGTGTGTGTATATAATGAATGCAGTGTGTGTGTGTTTGTGTAGTGTGTGTATATCATGAATGCAGTGTGTTTGTGTAGTGTGTGTATATAATATATGCAGTGTGTGTGTGTTTGTGTGTAGTGTGTGGATATAATGAATGCAGAATGTGTGTGTTTGTGTGTAGTGTGTGGATATAATGAATGCAGAATGTGTGTTTGTGTGAATGCAGTGTGTGTGTTCATAATGAATCAGGGCCGGACTGGCCCACCGGGATACCGGGAAATTTCCCAGTGGGCCTTCGGCACCTGAGGCCGGACAGACAGCTGGGGGGAGCTGGCTGTTCCGGCGGCCACTGGGGGGAGCTGGCTGTTCCGGCTCTGCTACCCCGCGCTACTTAATGAGACCGGTGCCGGAATATCCGGTCTCATTAAGCTGCGCGCTAGGGAGCAGAGCCGGAACAGCCAGCTCCCCCCCAGCGGCCGCCAGAACAGCCAGCTCCCCCCAGCGGCCGCCGGAACAGCCAGCTCCCCCCAGCGGCCGCCGGAACAGCCAGCTCCCCCCAGCGGCCGCCGGAACAGCCAGCTCCCCCCAGCGGCCGCCGGAACAGCCAGCTCCCCCCAGCGGCCGCCGGAACAGCCAGCTCCCCCCTGCGGCCGCCAGCACACCTGACCCAGCTGTCTGCCCTGCACGCCGGTCGCTGACAGGTAGCTATATTATGTGTCAGTGTGTGTTTGTGTCTGTGTCATGCTGTGTGTCATGGTGTGTGTCTGTCTGTCTGTGTCATGGTGTGTGTGTGTTTGTCTGTCTGTCTGTGTCATGGTGTGTGTGTGTCTGTCTGTGTCATGGTGTGTGTGTGTCTGTCTGTGTCATGGTGTGTGTGTGTGTGTCTGTCTGTGTCATGGTGTGTGTGTGTGTGTGTCTGTGTCTGGGTGTGTGTGTGTCTGTCTGTGTCATGGTGTGTGTGTGTGTGTGTGTGTGTGTGTGTCTGTCTGTGTCATGGTGTGTGTGTGTGTCTGTCTGTGTCATGGTGTGTGTGTGTGTGTGTGTGTGTGTGTGTGTGAGTCTGTCTGTGTCATGGTGTGTGTGTGTGTGTGTGAGTCTGTCTGTGTCATGGTGTGTGTGTGTCTGTCTGTCTGTGTGTGTGTGTCTGTCTGTGTCATGGTGTGTGTGTGTGTGTGTGTCTGTCTGTGTCATGGTGTGTGTGTGTGTGTGTGTCTGTGTCATGGTGTGTGTCTGTCTGTGTCTTGGTGTGGGTCTGTCTGTGTCTTGTGTGTGCGTGTGTCTGTCATGGTGTGCATGTGTCTGTAAAGACGTGTGCGTGTGCGTGTCTGTCAAGACGTGTGTGTCTGTCAGTCATGGTATGTATGTTTGTGTCTGTTAAGGTGTGTGTGTGTGTCTGTCATGGGGTGTGTGTGTGTCTGTCATGGTATGTGTGTGTGTCTGTCATGGTATGTGTGTGTGTCTGTCATGGTATGTGTGTGTGTCTGTCATGGTATGTGTGTGTCTGTCATGGTATGTCTGTGTGTGTTTAAAAATAGTGTTTTTACTCACCTTTTTTTTCCACGCCCTGCTGCGAGGCTGGCATAGATTTTTTCCAGGGCTGCTGTGTATCCCCAGTCCGGCCCTGTAATGAATGCAGTGTGTGTGTGTATATAATGCAGTGTGTGTGTATATAATGAATGCAGTGTGTGTATATAATGCAGAATGTGTATTTGTGTGAATGCAGTGTGTGTGTGTGTGTGTGTTTGTGTAGTGTATGTAAACTGGGTGGGTGGAGGGAATTTTTATTATTTTAATATTTTTTTTGTCCCCTCTCACTGCTTGTTACCTGGCCAGGGAGGGGGGCTATGTCATTCCCTGGTGGTCCAGTGGTATGGGCTGAGCAGTGTGGGGGGGGGGGGGCGGCAGCAAGCTGTTACTTTCCCTGCAGCTCCCTTCATCTCCCTGTGTAAATCTCGCGGTCTGCGTGCGGCGCGGAGATTTACACTGCGGAGCTGGAGGAGCTGCAGGAAAGGTAAGAAACAGCTTGCTGCCGGCCCCCCCTCATTACAAGCCTGGCGGTCCTGGTCTGTATTATGGCAATGTAAGTTGCCATAATACAGACCCTGACTCGAGTATAAGCCGAGGGGGGCTTTTTCAGCACAAACAATGTGCTGAAAAACTCGGCTTATACTCGAGTATATACGGTTAAAGATAGGAAAGTCAAAAGATAGAAAAGTCAAAAGATAAAATTAGTCAATGTGGCTACATGTTTCATCATAAGATATAAAATTAGTTTACAAAACAATATGTGTTTACATATTTCATAAGATAGGAAGGTCGCAGAGACAAAATTAGCTAGCACACAGTCACACAATGTACAGTTTCTCAAAATAAGTACTCCGGTGGGGGCTAGAATACACAGAACGCAACTTATGCTGACACGTATACAGCATTTTAAAGAGAAAACGTTCATTACATATAACGAACATCAGATGTAGGCCTTAATTTAATTACGCTGAACATTGGAATCAAGATATATTCCATCACACATGCAACACACCTCTGTGTTAAACAACAAAATTATATATAAACACACCTCTGCATTCAAAAACCAACAGTACACATAAATGCATGCTTGCATTAAACACCAACACCACATTCAAATGCCAACACCACATACAAACACACCCCTACATTCACACAAACATAGTCCATGCAAAAACATGCATACATTCAAACACACAAAAACTGCTTAGTGCCGCATACAACCCTGCAAGCATGGGAAATGGTAGAGCCACAGCTGCCAAAGCAGTTTGAGTTGCACTACAGATAGGGATCTACCTTTTGGCCCCCCAAAAATATTGTACCAGGGACATTTCTATTTTAGTTCCACCACTGCGTTGGGGTGGAGGGCATGGGGGGGGGGGGCAGAGTCCTGGGGGGCCCAAGCAAATGCTTGTGCAAGGTCCAATCATTATTAAAGACGACCCTGCTGAATGTGCTGACACAAGATGCAAAAGTTGAAGAAAGCCGTTATTATTAGCCAGGAAGTGAGTATTTCAGGTGGAAATTTGACACATGCTTAACTACCAGTAGGAAAAAAGGTTTGCATTATTGTAGATTTTTTTTTCTTTAAAGCACGCTTTAGTAACAGGAGTGGCTCAGATGGCCAAATCAACTATTCAGAATGTGTGAACACATACTTGTGTCATGTAGTTTTTCTTTTTTTTTCTTTAAGCCATCGGGGAAAATAGGGGCTGAAAGCATTTATGGGGCAGTGACAACCAACCAAAAATAAATGGAAAATGCAGATTTGGATTCAGTACAGTTTGTAGTACTGATAGCAAAGGTATAGCTGTCAGGGACCAGGAACCAGACAGAGACAGAAGTAGATGCAAACACACCTTTATTAATAAATAACAAATAAATAACAAAAGCAAAGTCCAGGAATCAAGCAGGGGTCAGTCACCAGAGCGGGTAGTCAGACAAGCCAGGATCAGGAGCACGGAGAGCAGCGGAGTCAGGAACAAGGCCGGAGTCAGGAACCAGGAGCAAACAGGAAACACAGGAACAAGGAGACTTCTGGGGAACAGGAAACCACGCAAGGGCAAGGAGGTTCTGGGCTTAGCTGCTTAAATAGGCAGAACTGATTAGCAGCAGGGTTGATTACTACTCACAGGTGAGTAACCGTGGCAACAAGCAGAAGGAGCTCATAGTGATTGCAGCTGAAACTCAATCACTGAAACAGAAAAGGGTTGCTGTTTAAAACAGCAAAGAAACCCTGACAGTACCTCCCCCTCAACGACTCCCCCCATCTCTGTTGGTGGGTCCGGGCTTCATGGGGAAGCGCACAAATAACAGAAAACAGTATAGAAGTGGCGCTCAAGGATCGAATAAGTGGATGGTGCAGCCAAAACCAAGTATATCCCCACTATATATACTTAAAGAATCATGTACAACCAAAAAGAGGTAAAAGCGCACACACACACCAGACGGGAGTGATTACCTGAAATCGGGCAAATAGGTATCTCCTCCTTTACACACAATAATTAGATTCACTATTGGAAAATCCCTATACAAAAAATATAAACACAGAGAAGGACATAGTGCAACCTGTATATTATATATAAAACAAAGGGAAATTCTGAGATGAAATCACTCACACTTTTATGAGCCGTTTAAAAGTAGGCTCAGGACTTATGCAGCTTTCATGTCACTTAAATGGGACATGCACATTTCCTTGAATCCTCAGGCCAGTTCCCCTTAGGTCTCAATGATCATCAAGTTTGGAGTCAGGAGTCAGGAGCCAGGAGTATCAGGATAAGTAATTTATTTTAACAAAAAGTTAAAAGATAAATAATAAAAAGCAATATTGCAACACACAACGCGTTTCAACCAACTGATTGTGGTCTTCCTCAGGTGCTCTTCTAAATTACAATGGATGTACCACAGTTTATATAGGGGGTAGTATTACATACTTAATTGTTAAATTAACACCACTTGTATAGGTAATTAGCCATATATGGTCCGGACCGGATGTGGTCTGCCACCTCCAATATGGCTCCACATCCGGTTCGGAAGGACGCACAAATAAATCCAATAATACATAAATAGCATTAAAACACAGTATTAATAGTATATATCCACCTCCCATCATAGTCAGCATCCATGATATAATAAGATCATGTGTGACAACAAAAAAGGGGGTGTTTTGAGTCCTATCGGTGTTCCGTTGCATCACGTCCGGTCACGTGCCCAAAAATGGAGTCCGTCCGTCACGTCACTTCCGGTGACTTGTATAGCAGCAGAAACCGTCCGTATCACTTCCGGTTTCGTAATCGGATGGCGGAAGAAACTCTCTTCCCTCTTCTAAGGGTGTAGTAATGTCCGTTATCAAATTGAGGGCAAGGTGGCCATCTTAAGAGTGGGCAAACAGTCCTCATATAAATATATTAATTTCGAAGGGCAAATATTGCATACAAAAAGAAACAGAATAAAAGACACATATTAATTACATAATCCAGCATAAATTAAAATAAATATATCTCTAATGTAACTCACTCATATGAATAATAGGGAAACTACAATATTAGAGAGAGCATAAACTAAAAATGCTTAATGGACCCAATACAGAGTCACTGTGCAAGGGTAACTCGAAACCCATATTTATAAAAACAGCTGTCCAGCAATTTCTTGATCCCCAACCAGACAAAAACAGAAAAATCAAAACTTTCTCCAATAAATGAATAAAATCTAGGTAAAATCTGGTAAAAAAAGGCTAAAAAGGGCCATAAGAGTAAAAACTTTTTTGGTTGAAACGCGTTGTGTGTTGCAATATTGCTTTTTATTATTTATCTTTTAACTATTTGTTAAAATAAATTACTTATCCTGATACTCCTGGCTCCTGGCTCCTGGCTCCTGACTCCTGACTCCTGACTCGATGATCATTGAGACCTAAGGGGAACTGGCCTGAGGATTCAAGGAAATGTGCATGTCCCATTTAAGTGACATGAAAGCTGCATAAGTCCTGAGCCTACTTTTAAACGGCTCATAAAAGTGTGAGTGATTTCATCTCAGAATTTCCCTTTGTTTTATATATAATATACAGGTTGCACTATGTCCTTCTCTGTGTTTATATTTTTTGTATAGGGATTTTCCAATAGTGAATCTAATTATTGTGTGTAAAGGAGGAGATACCTATTTGCCCGATTTCAGGTAATCACTCCCGTCTGGTGTGTGTGTGCGCTTTTACCTCATTTTGGTTGTTCATGGGGAAGCGGGCGTGATAGGAACGAAGGAGGGATGGTGCATGGACATCAGAGGCTGGAACCCAGGAGCGTTCCTCTGGACCGTATCCTTTCCAGTGCACCAAGTATTGGATCTGTCCTCTGAAGACCCGTGAGTCAATGATGCTGCGTATTTCATATTCCTCATGATTGTCAATCAGAACAGGACGTGGACGTGGCACTGAGGTGGTGTAGCGATTACAAACCAATGGTTTCAAGAGGGAAACATGGAAAACATTTGAGATGCGCATGTTAGCAGGAAGGTCAAGTCTTTTGTCAGGGTCTTACCTGAGTTGGGAGTCTGTAGCGCAGATATGTTGCTCACCCTTGCAGATAGCCACAGGCCGAGGTGGTCAGGTAAGAATTCACCTGGCCTGTGGGTCTGTGCACGGGGGCTGTGCAGGATGCAGTACCAAATACGCAGGACAGGCAAGGACTGAAGCAGCAGGATAGTCGAGGGATAGCCGAGGTCAAAGGATGCCAGAGGTCAGGAACAACGAGGAGTAGCCGAAGTCAAGGGATGCCAGAGGTCAGAATAAACGAGTCAGAGGCCGGGTCAATAATACGAAGTAGATAAACAGGAACACTGGTACTAAACAGGAACACAAGATCAAAGACTTGACACTGAGCACAGGGCGAGGCTGGGTTTAAATACCCTGCTGATGACCGATCAGAGTCAGGTGAGACACAGCCAAATCAAGGTGCAGCCCCCGGTGTAATAGCCATGCCAGGATGAACAGGACCGGAATCAGTAGTCCCTGTGTAAAGCTGCTGTGGCTCAGAGGCAGAAAGCAGGACTAGGACTGATAAGTTCCCCGGTTCAAGTCCCCTGTTGGGAACTCCAGGAGCGACCACGTCTGGCTGTCTGTCTAACAGGTGAGAACCCTGACAATAGCTCAGTGGTAGAGCATTTGACTGCAGATCAAGAGGTTTCTGGTTCAAATCCTGGTGTCCCCTTTAAAAATCTTGAATGGTAATATATTTGCAGAATCATGACTAACATCATGTCCTCAATTTGAAAATTGTATTTTACTGTCAGACGAGGTGGCCGAGTGGTTAAGGCGATGGACTGCATGCATGGGTTCGAATCCCATCTTCGTCGACTTTTCTTCAAAACTCTGTTCCTCAGAGAACTTTGTAAACTCACGTTACTGTCTGTGTTAGTCAACTGTCATTTATTTGCAAGGCTATTTTAATGGAGGGCCCAGGGAATTTTTACACCATAAATAGGCACAGAGTCGCATTCATGGCAGTTCCACAAGTTGGAAATAAGCACTATTTTCTGCCGTCACATTCTATGTTTCTATAGGTTTAAAAATAATATCAGGAAGGGTAGTGGATGCATGGAATAGCTTTCCAGCTGAAGTGGTAGAGGTTAACACAGTAAAGGAGTTTAAGCATGCGTGGGATAGGCATAAGGCTATCCTAACTATAAGATAATGCCAGGGACTAATGAAAGTATTTAGAAAACTGGGCAGACTAGATGGGCCGAATGGTTCTTATCTGCCGTCACATTCTAAATTGAAATACTGATCATAATTGTAGATTATGCTAACGTAGTGTACCTATAATCTTAATTTTAATAATGACAGGAGGCGAGTATTTTGCATAACTTTCTTTACTTTATGCCTCCAGCAGCACAAGTCAATCAAAAAAAACTTTAAACCAATCAGTAACAGGCATCACATCCATATATAAAGCCCTGACAGTCACATGATTTCCTCTTTCTTTGATGCGAAAACAGTCCATTATAACGTCAGGGAATTCAAATAACAGTCTTGAGTAACTTGTAGAACATAATTTGGAACATGACTTGAAAAAACCTTCCAGCTTTATCTTGATCTTTATCTTTATGATGGTTACTCTGAAAAGAACAGAAATACGTGAAAGGTGGTGGAACCCAACTGATGTCCACATTAAAAAAAACAGTGCTATATGCATCTATATTTATATTACGTTAAAAAATTGCAACATTAAACAACCATGGTTTACTTTAATAATCGCCACGGCTGTAACATCCGTCAACCATATAAGCATCCCATAAATATACAGAAATATCCAAAATCTTATAATTAGACTGAAAATGATAACCAGAAAAATTAGAATTTCCCAGAGTATAGGGAGGGAAACAGGGAGGGAAAATACTCGCCTCCTGTCATTATTAAAATTAAGATTAGAGGTACACTACGTTAGCATAATCTACAATTTTATAACATGACAGGAGGCTTCGTATTTTGCATTTTTAAAGCTGTGGTATGATTGAAAGGATGCGTGTGTGGTTGACGAAATAAATATACGGAAGTTGTCTCGCCGTGTCCAATTCGCCGCCTGTTAAAAATATAGAGGCCCCTCGTGAAGGCCTGAGAAACAGCCATGCCTCGTACCGAATGAGTACCTAAAGCACGTCTCCTCCCCCGTTAACGATGACAACCAGTGAACCCATCTAGACGCAGTGTTCATGGTAACTGGCTTGTATGGTTGTTATAAACCCCACCGATGTCTTAATGTGTCAATCTAAGTGTTGTCGGGATCTCCATATAACCAAACACCGCTTTAACTGCACAAAGACTGGGAAAAAAACGCCGGGAACAGGGTAAAACACAGAAGCGAAAAGGATTTAGTTCTACGAGACACCGTAGAGGTCCTTCCTTCAGGTGATACCGAAAAACCATATACGTCGAACTCCAGAATATCTGATATCCGACGAAAATTCAACATAATGTGATTATGACTGACGGCTGACGGAGGGATAGGTTCGTGTTATCTGACAGTGATACTTTAACTCATGGTTTTGGACCGTATGCTACCCCGCGGAAAAAACGGTCTATCAAAGGTTCTTGATCGACCGGAGTGTCGTGAATCGTACTATGCGCTGTCGAAATAACGGAACGTATCCCGTTAATGGAGCGGTCGGATCGTTCCGATCGGCCCGTCGTGAAAAATTATGAGTAAGATTCAATATCGAGGTAGATTGGGGTAATTAACCCCTTAAGGACACATGACATGTGTGACATGTCATGATTCCCTTTTATTCCAGAAGTTTGGTCCTTAAAGGGATAAAGGATCGTAGTCCCTTTGCATACCCCAGAGACTTCCAAGTGTTCCATGTGGATAAATCATTTCGGGGAATACCTGTTGTCCATGAGTCCCATGACTCTAGTTGGTTGCGATAGTCCCTTGACATACAAGTCTCCCTTGGAAGACACCAATCCACCAACTCTAGCCGCTCCTGTGTTAACAATCGATGATTTTCTCCCTTTCATCTGCCCGAAGGCAAGTTAAAACTGAAGAAGCAGAGGATGATCCCAATTAAAGACAATCATTCTAGAAGTCCCGCTTAGCTCCTTTACCTCTGTAACGAGTATTATCGAAGTCCTTGCCGTTCTGATCCCAATTTCGTAGGTGTGCCTGGATCTCATGCAGTGAGCTTTCAGCCGATGTCTGGCCCGTCAGTGAAGTGGTCCTGGGAAGTAGTCAAGGTACTATGGAGCCTTTCCGTCATATCCGTTGAATTTCCTTACGAAAGTCGTTATCGCTGATGTGGGGAAGGTGCAATCCGTCCAATGTGGCATCTATTCCGAATGTCACAGATATGTAGTTACTCAGAACTGGAATCGAACCGACTCCGCTCTGATCACTATGAATCCCAACAATTCCAGGAACTGTGACAATAAATCTCGTTTGTCTACGCAGTTAGGAATTGGGCTTGCAAAGGGTCAGCAAGTGTTACAGCGGATACCCTTTGCTCTTCAGTGCGTCCTGACCAGCTTCCAAAACTTCTTGAGGGACTATGTGAGCCAGTAGGTAAGTGTCCTTTCAAATCTAACCTTGCAAAAAACCTTTTCGAGGAGTAGGTCTCCTAATAGATGTATACCTTCCTTCTTGAGATGTCGGTACGTCCCCAAAACCATTGGGTTGGCCTATGTTGATGACGGTGAGAGTCTCCTGTCTTCTTCTTTACTACTTTACGTGGACCTCTGTCTGATCGGGGCATGGATATCCCTGTAGTGACACCGAGCTCACTGTTGAGGACTATCTTGTTCGTTCCTAGATGACATGAGTATTCCATCCTGAGCTTGTTTCGTACATCTTTTCCCCGAAGCCGGAGGTTTGCAAGGTGTGCCCGGTGCTTCGGCAAAACCCCTTTTCGGATGATCCTGGGTGTCTGGTGGTACGCGAGTCAACCGAGGTTTTCCAGTGTGCCAAAAGAAAACTTTTCTTGCCAGGCGGGTTCTGACTTTTCCTCTTCCGATGGAGACTCTCCGTTCTCTTATGATCTCCAGAGAAGGGGAAGAGTGGAGTCCTCGTACCCTGATGAAGGGGTCTGAGATGTTCAATGTGCAGGACGTTCTGAGAGACGGTTCCGCTAAGTCGGGGTGTTCTCTTTCCCCTTTGGGGAAGTCGCGTTGGGCCCTTCCCATGGTGTTTAGGTGGTAAGGTGTCCAACTTGTTAGCCAGCCTCTTGGAGAGGGCTTCTTCCCCCGGCTTAATCTTCACCTGGAAATTTAGTCGGTGAATTGAGGGAAATCTGACCTGTTGGTTCACACCCTTTCGGTCTGTGGAATCAGGATTGTACAACAGTATGCTTATTGCCCCATCAGTGTGTCTCTGTGTATAACCGGGGTCACCCAGCATTTCGATTAATCGGTACCACTTTCGCAGGATCTGGGTAGTGGTCTGAGAATGAGGACACCCTCCGTAGGACCGGGACGTACCCTGGTATGGGAGACATGAAAGTCTCCCTATGTATAATCTAATGGTTCATCCTTATATGTCCTAGAGTTGTGGAGTTTGGCGGTATAGTGAGTTCTCCTTCTCGGTTAAGGGAAGGGCGTACGGGTCCTCCAATTGGAACATAGAGGTGTCGGAACACATGCATGTAGTGTGCCCTGGTCTGTGCATGCAATGTCAGAGCATACTCTGAAGGTAGAAGCCCTAGACAAGGGCGCGGTGGTCACCGCTTCGTACCTATGCCACTAGCACCGGGGTAAGACTATCCAGGGGTCACCCAGCGTAGGGGGTCACCCCTGTATGTGTTTCCTATGGCCTGTTGGGACCCTCTTCCGGTCTGTGGGGTACCGAGACAGGTGTCAGGTACAGTAATACACTTATTGCCACTAGTGGGTCTCCACATACCGCTGGGGTTCCCCAGGAACTGTTTCCATCAGTACCATTTAGAGATTTCCTGGAGTGGTCTGAGGAGGGGGTTGCCCTCAATAAGACCGGGCTGAACGGTCAGGAATGTCGGGACGTAAGCTCGTATGGGGAGGTACGGTAGTCTCCAAATTATCCAAGGGGTCACCCTTATTGGGTATAGTACTGTGGAGCTTTGGCAGCACCGTGAGCTCACCTTTCTTGGTGCTGTCGACATACATGTATCCAATGTGTTCCGATCTGGCATACAGTAACAGATCGTACTCCGTGGTTATCAGCCCGTCCTAGGGCGTGGGGACTAGACCCCAATATCTATATGTCCTTAGCCCTTCCGGGTCTTGGTTGGGTTCTCTGACTTCCTGAGGTATGTCTTGCCAGACCTCCTCCTCCGAGGGAGAGTCCTCTGCCCTCCGTTCGTCTATGATTTCTAAGGACGATGGAGATAATGGTTCCTCATCCCCTGATGAGGGTCTTGTGGAGAGTCTGACACATTGGTAGTATGATTTTTTACCGTCTGTGGGGAGACAGAGTATACGTCAGTGCGTATGTGTCTACACAGTGGCTTCCACGTACAACTGGGGGGCACCCAGGTACCATGTAATCAGTACCACTAGGAGTTTGACTAGTGGTCTGAAGAGGGGTCACCCTCTTATCGACCGGGGTGAACGGTCTTTAATGTTGGGACGGAGCCCGGTAAGGGTCGGGACGGAGCCCGGTAATGGTCGGGATGGAGCCCGGTAATGGTCGGGACGGAGCCCGGTAATGGTCGGGACGGAGCCCGGTAATGGTCGGGACGGAGCCCGCTAATGGTCGGGACGTAAGCCCGGTAATGTGAGGTATCGAAGACCTCAGTACGCTTTTGTAAGGAGTCACCCTTGTGTATGGAATTTTGTGGAAATTTCGCCATTGTGGATTGTGCGTACTTCGTTATAAGCCCTTGATTGGGCGTGGTGGTCACCCTTGTACAACAAATTGTCACTTCGGATAATGCCAGATTTTTTTGTTGTTGTTGTTTGTTTGTTTGTAATGATTTCTGGGTAGTTCTTCAGTGCTTTGTAACAATCATCATTGCCTTCTGAGTGTTCATCTAATTGGGCAGTGCAGCCTGAGCCTGATGGGAGTTGTTCCTGGTTTGGTGTAATACAATCCCAACGGTGAGTTACCTGCAGTGGTCCTTTAGCACAGAGCTGTAGGAGTTAACTGCAGTGAGGAGTGTGCTTAGCCTGATGGGAGTTGTTCCTGGTTTGGTGCAATACCATCCTCACGGTAAGTTATCTGCAGTGGCCCTTTAGCACAGAGTTGCAGGGGTTAACTGCAGTGAGAAGATTGCTTAGCCTGATGGGAGTTGTTCCTGGTTTGTCTGTAATACCATCCTACTGGTAAGTTATCTGCAGTGGCCCTTTAGCACAGAGTTGCAGGGGTTAACTGCAGTGAGAAGAGTGCTTAGCCTGATGGGAGTTGTTCCTGGTGTGGTGTAATACCATCCTACTGGTAAGTTATCTGCAGTGGCCCTTTAGCACTGAGTTGCAGGGATTAACTGCAATGAGGAGTGTGTTTAGTTACACATTATATTATGTGAGCATGAAGAATTAATTCAAATAATAAGATAAACAACAAAACTTCTCAGCTGTGATGGCACACATACTGTAATACTTTAATTGCACATAAAAACGTTAATAGAAGCAGAAACTCTGTGCCAGTTCGTGGGAATCACGAACTGGCGAAACTAAAATGGCCGCCGAGGATCTCGCGGTATCGCGAGATCCAAGATGGCCGCCGTTTGCGCGCAAATTTGCCGCGCAGTCCGCTACCGCGGCCCGCAATTGCGGTCCGACGGTCTCGGTCTGCACCCCCTCGCGCCCCCCTACCCACCCCTCGGTACCCTGGGACCCTTAGAAGAGCCTGGTGGTCCCGCGCGATCGCGGTAAAATGCCGCGAATCGCGAGGGACAAACAGGCAAGCAGGCAGACAGTAACAGATCCCAGCAGGGGAAACACAGTGGGAAAAAACCCACCTAACAGTCCAGGGAGAAGGATGGATTTAGCAGGGGAAATAGAGGAGGCAGATGAAAAGGGAGGCCCCAGACAGGGGGAAGAAAAGAAAAGGTACAATGCCAAAACAAGTTAAAGGGACCACAAGATCAATTTGCATTATATATAGAAAAACAGTTGAGAGCTTAATACTCTGACCTGTGCCTTGGCTGGAAGCAGCAAAAAAAGAGGAAATCATGTGACTGTCAGGGCTTTATATATGGATGTGATGCCTGTTACTGATTGGTTTAAAGTTTTTTCTGATTGACTTGTGCTGCTGGAGGCATAAAGTAAAGAAAGTTATGCAAAATACGAAGCCTCCTGTCATGTGATAAAATTATGAATAGGAGACAGATCAATGACTGGCAATTCAGTTTGCAATTGGTAATACAGTTAATATGGATCTCAATCTGCATTTACCATTCATCGTAAGAAAGGGAAGGGTAATATCATAAGCCAGTCTAATTGGATTCTGAATCCCCTTTGGCACAAAAATAAAAAGGAGATTTCATTCAATAATATTGCTTTGCAGATACTCTTGATTTCTATGAATACATTGAATGGGGTGAGGAAAACAGTGTCAGCTATGAAACAGCCAATGAAAGGTTAATGAGAGTTGTGCAAAATAGACCCTTCTTAGCATCAGATCATCATCCTCAAATTTTAACATGTGATTGAGGTATATAAATTGACTCATTGTATCCAAATACATATGACTAACATATGCAATTAAACAAGAGTTTAAATAATATTTTAAAAAAATAAATGAAAATGAAAATGACAGTCATATGTTTTATAAATGTTATATATCTCCCTGAACTGTCCTGTCCCTTGTCTGCAGACTAATTTTCTCCCAGTGTCTCAACCCAGCCAGGGCCGGACTGGCCCACCGGGATACCGGGAAATTTCCCGGTGGGCCGCCGGCACCTGGGGCCGGGCAGACAGCTGGGTCTGCTGGCCGGCGGCCGCTGGCTGGGGGAGATCTGCTGGCCGGCGGCCACTGGCTGGGGAGGACTGCTGGCCGGCGGCCGCTGGCTGGGGAGGTCTGCTGGCGGCCGCAGGGGGAGCAGGCTCTTCTGTCTCTGCTCCCCCGCCCTCACGCGCAGCTTAATGAGACCGGGGCCGGAATATGACATCATATTCCGGCGCCGGTCTCTTGCTGCGCGCGAGGGCGGGGGAGCAGAGACAGAAGAGCCTGCTCCCCCTGCGGCCGCCAGCAGACCTCCCCAGCCAGCGGCCGCCGGCCAGCAGACCTCCCCAGCCAGCGGCCGCCGGCCAGCAGACCTCCCCAGCCAGCGGGCGCCGGCCAGCAGACCTCCCCAGCCAGCGGCCGCCGGCCAGCAGACCTCCCCAGCCAGCGGCCGCCGGCCAGCAGACCTCCCCAGCCAGCGGCCGCCGGCCAGCAGACCTCCCCAGCCAGCGGCCGCCGGCCAGCAGACCTCCCCAGCCAGCGGCCGCCGGCCAGCAGACCCCGCCGGCCAGCAGACCTCCCCAGCCAGCGGCCGCCGGCCAGCAGACCTCCCCCAGCCAGCGGCCAGCAGAAGACCTCCCCCTGCGTCCACTAGCCCACCCAGCCAGTCACCAACAGGTAAAATATGTAATTCTGTCAGTGTCAGTGTGAGTGTATGTGTGTGTGTGTCTGTGTCATGGTGTGTGTGTGTGTGTGTGTCTGTGTCAATTTGTGTGCGTGTCTGTGTCATTATGTGTGTGTCTGTGTCATTATATGTGTGTCTGTGTCATCATGTGTGTGTTTGTGTCATTGTGTGTGTGTGTGTGTCATTGTGTGTCTGTGTCATGGTGTGTGTGTGTGTCTGTGTCATGGTGTGTGTGTCTGTGTCATGGTGTGTGTGTGTCATTATGTGTGTGTCTGTGTCATTGTGTGTGTGTGTCATTATGTGTGTGTCTGTGTCATTATGTGTGTGTCTGTGTCATTGTGTGTGTATGTGTCTGTGTCATGGTGGGTGTGTGTGTCTGTGTCATGGTGTGTGTCTGTGTCATTGTGTGTCTGTGTCATGGTGTGTGTGTGTATGTGTGTTTGTGTCATGGTGTGTGTGTCTGTGTCATGGTGTGTGTGTCTGTGTCATGGTGTGTGTGTGTGTGTCTGTATCGTGTGTGTGTGTCTGTATCGTGTGTGTGTGTGTCTGTGTCATTGTGTGTGTCTGTGTCATTGTGTGTGTCTGTGTCATGGTGTATCTGTGTGTCTGTGTGTATTTAAAAAGTGTTTTTACTCACCTTTTTTTTTTCTCCCCACGCCGTGACTTATGCAATGACTTATGGGGCTGGCATAGATTTTTTTTTTCCAAGGCTGCTTTGTATCCCCAGTCCGGCCCTGAACCCAGCCACTGCATTCAGTATACTGTATATACAGTATATTTGAGGCCAATCATACATATTGTGTGAAAGAGGGAGTTTCTTAGGGGACAGTGCTATTTTATCTATTTTTTAACTAAATGAAAGATATTTGAGCAAGAGAAATGTACAGCAGGAATATGAGGCTGAAAGCTATCATAGGAGTTCAAGTTTTTTGGTGCCTGGAATGTCCCTTTAAATAATGTTATGGTTATGACATAGACTATTTTTTTTTAATACCCCATATCACAACAGTACTTTTGTATACGGTGACAATCATAAGTTTGGGGTCACTCAGAAATCTCCTTATTTTCCATGAAAATATAACTGAAATCTATTTTATTAGGACATTAGTCATTGACACCGTTAGAAGGTTAGAGATAATACATTTTAAGTGAAATAATAATTGTGTACTTCAAACTTTGTTTTCTTCAAAGAATCCTTCTTGTTCAGCAATTACAGCCTTGCAGACCTTTAGCATCCAGTTATTAATTTGTTGATGTAATCTGAAGAGATTTCACCTCATGCATCCTGAAGCAGCTCCCACAAGGTGGATTGGATTGATGGGCAATTTTTATATACCATACTATCTTAGTACCTGTACAATAAAGAATAACAGTTCTTGCATATAGTTGTAGCTGTGCTTTTAGTCACTGTACTGTTGTAGGCCTTGCAAAATGGAGTGATAGCCTTCCTTCTTCAAGGTCCCAGTTACCCTGTGTAATTCTGCACCTTTACCATCCCCAAAGCATCCTAGACCACCACATTACAAATTTTTGTTATATACCATACTATCTTAGTACCTGTACAATAAAGAATAACAGTTCTTGCATATTGTTGGAGCTGTGCTTTTAGTCACTGTACTGTTGTAGGCCTTGCAAATGGAGTGATAGCCTTCCTTCTTCAAGGTCCCAGTTACCCTGTGTAATTCTGCACCTTTACCATCCCCAAAGCATCCCAGACCACCACATTACCTCGACCATGCTTGACAGATGGCATAAAGCCCCTTCCACAGCATCTTCCCATTTTGTATGAATCTCATGAATTTTCTTCTTTGTGGTCTGAACACCTCAAACTTAGATTTGTCTGTCCAGAACAAATTTTTCATCTGTCCAGTATATGTGTTTCTTTTTATTGGCCAGTTTGAGTTTTTATTGGCAACTCTACGTAGAAGACCAGCATCCCAGAGTCACATCTTCAATGTTGCAGTTGTGACTGGTGTTATGTGGATATTATTTAATGAAGCTGACAGTTAAGGACCTATTGAGGCATCTATTTCTTAAACTAGACACTTATGCATTTAAAGACAAATAATTGTTTGTCAGCACCATATAGAATAGTAAAATGTGATCACCTGATGCAATTGTGTCCCTAAAAATTCAGAAAAGTAGTATGTTGTTTGTACATTTTCTAAATGATTATTACAGCACTCAGCTGCTTCCACACATCTGTGAAAACTTCTCAGAAGTCAAACAAATGCAAAGTAACTTTTATACCTTAATACAGAAAAGCGCTGTTTGCCACTATCAACACAACACACCGATTTGATTCTTAAAGCATTCCTATGAATTAAATACAAAAACAAAAATCCAGAGATTCTACTGTATATTGGTTCCTTTTTATCTCATGTTAAGGTGAAAATTCCTGATAAAACATGTGAATATGGGAATGACTGCCATAACGGTCCTGGCAGCTTTTCAAGTGAGAGCCAGCTTATTAGATCAACTAGAATGAGTGTTCCACATTGGGAAATGTGATAATTAATTGCACAGTACATACTGCAATATATATTTAGTTGTTTGTATTTAATTTATAGGAATGTCTTAAGTCACGGACTGGTGTGTGTTGTACTGGTGTTCGCAAATTGTGTTCCATTTAATTAAGGTTTCTTTACCAGAGTTACTGATCACATTGTATTCCTGCTGAAGTGTCCGCACAGCCTTGGCTATGTGGACGGCACCACATTGGCACCTAAAGAGAGAATTTCTTGCAAAAGACATCTATCAGAAATGTACATTCAGATAAGCTAGTTGCAAGACATTTCCATGAAATGTGCCACAACATGACAAATAAGGTATCAAGTGCTTGAACATGTCTCCCCATGAGTAGAGGTGGCTATTGGGACAGGATTCTCCTGCAAAAACAGGCCAGATGGATTTACCTCCTGGATACAGTGTCACCCCATGGTCTCAACAAGAAGCTGGAGTTGCACTTGTTCCTGTGAGATGCTCCACCATGAGGGCACCTTCAGAGGATAAGTGTGTCATGACTTGTATTTTGAACTTTTCTGGGTGGATTTGTGTAATATTTCTGTAGTTCACTTTTTCCACCCCAGTTGATGGCTGTCTGGGCTTTACATTATATATATTGAGCATATTATATAATGCATTTTTTATGTATTTGGTTATGTACATTTAATACAGTTGTCTGAATTGTTCACTCTTTAAGTATTGGGGTAATTCCCCTTTTATATATGCTTATATTTTCTGATGCCAAGTATCTGTACATGTAGTTTTTTTAACATTTTTTACTTTTTACCTTCCCCACTGTAGGATCCTTGCTCCACACTCAGAGGATCACACAGCGACTGTTGCCTATCAACATGACACACTCCAATCAAAATATCGGGTGATGTCGTGAGACCTTGGCTGAGAGCAATAGCGCTAGAACCTGAAACTGGAGACACTGGTGTTTGTTTTGTATTTTTTTGTATTTTGGCACTGCAATGGCCACACTCCTTAACTCTGTATGCTTGGAACATGAAGCATACTGGAGGAATAGAAACAAGTGTACATAAGGAGAAAGGAACAGGAGAAGTAATTAAGTACCCAATGGTGCTTAATAAGAATCTAATGGTAAATGCATAGTGCAACATATGATCACGCTGGACAGTCAATACATTTTCTGTATCAGGCAGGCACTCAAAGGGACTGATTATCTCTGTTCCTATCAAGAGTGGTAGTTTCTTAAAGTGAATTTTCATAAAACAATTTAATTAATTTAAGTAAATAAATGCACATTTCATTAATACTGCCTGTCTCCTCTGCTTCTCTGCCTTTATACATGTATTACCATTAATCAAATAACACAGTTAAAGAAGATTGGAAAGATTAAACATTTTCTGGATGGGGAATTGCGACACCAAAATAAAATAGAACAGTACATCTGTTCACTTTATGTGAGTTTGTAATTTACTGAACACTGTGTTTTCACCTTTGACTGTAGATGGAAAGTACAATGTTTTATTGAAATTTTTTATATGCCACCATAGAACAGTTTTAGAAGAATACTTAATTTAAGACTAGTTTAAATATTAAAACAAGCGGGTGTAATATATTAATATTTCCTTTGTGCAAACCAGATTTTCTTCTATGTGCATATAGATAATATTAATAACTGCATTTCATCTAAATGAAATAAAAAAATATGCACAGTGACCTAAATTACATTTCTTACTAAGACTTTGGGTCCATGTGGAATCTAACTTGTAGAGTCACAGTGCCCTCTTTATCACTAATGGTAATGATGGGGTGATTAAATAGCTTTCATTAGAGGGGTCAGTCATTAGCACTCTTCCGCATTGATCAGTCTTAAAGCCTGTCCCTCTTAACTAATTTACTACAAACAATGCAGCTCAACTAAAACTCAAAGAAGGCTTTAAAGATACAGATACTGGAGAAATGCTCATGATAATGTGTTAAAATGCAATATCAGGACACAGAAGAAAAAAATATTCAATATTTAAAATATTTTAAATATTCTAAATATTTAAAAAATAGAGCAGTGACGGCATAGGTGTTACATCATGGACATGTTTGCATATTTTAATAGATTTAACAAAATAATTGCTCAAGTAGCTTAGATAAAACCAAGGGTAACAATCTGAACGCAAATGTAGTACTAAAGGATTTTTTTATTTTTACATAAAGAATAGAAATATGTTCGTGAGCATCACCTTCAAGGTTTCAGCAATGAATACATAGAAACAAAAAGCAATACTAGTTATGACAGTAGCAGTCAATGTACAAATGATGCCTTGGTGTTGTGATAACTCTTCAGCGCCCTCTACTGATAAAATAGAAATGTGGATATTTACATAATGCGGGTATGCAAATTAGTGCAATCAGAAAAGTAGCTGAATGCATAAATTATTGCTTTTTATTGTGTTTGAAAAAGTAACATGCATTATATATGTCATGTACTATAATTGCTTGTTCTCCAGTGTTCTGAATATTTGTTTTTTAAACGGTTCTAAACACATGTTTAAGAGCAAGTCACCAAAGGCTAGCCCTTGTTCAACAAAATGCATTGTGTGTTAGTCTATTAGGAACTGTGTCCTGTCTGGTTTGTAGCAGAGTTTTGCAACCTGCTTGCTGGCTGCACTATACTCTTGTCCCAGAGATGTATGAAAAAAGAGCATACCCTGAGAGCCATAAATGCCTTTGTTACATAGTTACATAGCTGAAAAGAGACTTGCGTCCATCAAGTTCAGTCTTCCACACATGTTTTTGCTGTTTATCCAAAAGAAGGCACAAAATCTAGTCTGAAGCGCTTCCAATTTTGCAACAAACTAGGAAAAAAACTAGGAAAAAATTCCTTCTTGACCCAAAAAAATTGCAGTCAGATATCTCATTGGATTGAGCAGCTATTACCCCACTAATTAGAAATTATATCTCCATATGTTATGTTTTTGCAAGTATTTATCCAATTGCAGTTTAAACATCTGTATGGACTCTAATAAAACCACCTCTTTAGGCAGAGACTTCCATATCCTTATTACTCTTACTGTAAAAAAAACTTTTTATTTGCGTTAGATGAAATCTCCTTTCTTCCAGCCTAAATGTGTGACCTCATGTCCTATGTATAGCCCTGTTTATGAATAGATTTCCAGATAATGGTTTGTACTGGCACCGAATATATTTGTATAATGTTATCATTTCCCCTCTGAGGCGTTGTTTTTCCAAACTAAAGAGTTTAATATTTTTAACCTTTCTTCGCAACTAAAATGCTCCATTCCTTTTATTAATTTTGTAGCTCGTCTCTGCACTTTTTCTAGTGCCATAATATCCTTCTTTAGAACAGGTGCCCAAAATTCAAGGTGTGGTCTTACCAGTGATTTATAAAGAGGCAAAATTATATTTTCATCCTGAGAACTTATGCCTCTATTTATACACAACAAACCTTACTGGCCTTAGCAACTGCAGACTGACGTTGCATATTGCTGCCTAATTTGTTGTCTATAACAATTCCCAAATCCTTCTCGTGTGTGGTCCCTAATTCATTACCATTTAGGGTGTAGGTTGCTTGTGCATTCTTGACCCCAAAGTGCATAACTTTGCATTTCTCTACGTTAAATTTCATCTTCCATTTTAGTGCCCAGTCCCCCAATCTATCCAAATTCCTCTGCAGCAAAGCAATATCCTGCTCACATTTTATTACTTTATAAAGGTTTGTGTCATCTGAAAACACTGAAACATGGATATTTCAAGATCATTTATAAATATGTTAAATAGAAGTGGTACCAAAACAGAACCCTGATGGACACTACTTACCACTTTTGTCCAGCCTGAAAATTTACCATTAAATTACTTGTTATACTCTATCCTTAAGCCAATGTTCTACCCAAGAACAAGAATAATCATCTAGACCAATTTCTTTTAGTTTGAAGACTAACCTTTTGTGAGGAACTGTATCAAATGTCTTGGCAAAATCCAAATATATCACATACACTGCAACACCCTCATCTATACTTCTACTTACTTCTTCGTAGAATGCAATTAGGTTAGTTTAACATGACCTATGTTTTCTGAAACATAAAACCATGCTCAAGTCATCCAATCACAAGTTATCTGCATGTTTTTTGCAGCAATCATTTGCATATCTCTTGCCATAGGATCCTCATTAATATATACTGAAGATAAATAGTTATTTAAAATTTCTGCCTTTTCCTGATCTTCATTAGCTAACAGACCCATCTCTGTTTTCAGTGTACCTACACTTTAATTTTTTGTTCTTTTAGAATTGATGTACTTGGAAAAATTGATGTACTCACCTATACACCACAAACCATGAAGAAGCGCAAACCTTGCAAACACCGCAAAAAGGGTCCTGAGACCGGCGTAACTGTGGTGTACTTGTTTGCGGCCTCGCAGACCTCACAGCCAGGCTTCCAACATGGCGCCAGCTCCATCCCGCGTGCTTCTCCGACTCCACCGACGCAGATGGGTGCCGCGGATACAGAGTCGCCATAAGCCGATACGGCGCAGATTCTAGCTAAACTGTCAGAGGTTCGAACGTATCTGGCCCAGGAGATAGAGAGATCCACCAACAAACTTAAACAGGAGCTCCACTCCCTGGACGCCAGGACAGCCATGTTGGAACAAAGGCAAGAGTCTACGACGGCACCCCACAAGAACTTACCTGGGCGCTGGGGAAGCTCCGTTGGCAGACATGGTGTTGGAAATCCTAAAGCCATTATTATCAGATGCACCACAAGGCAACTGGTAAATCGAGAGGGCCCATTGTGCACTCCACACCAGAAAATCAGAAGCCAACTCACCAAGGGATATTATTATCCGGTTCCTGCACTTCCAACAAAAGAGACGGTGATGAAGAAGGGCAGAGAAGGCACCAGCCTCACACTATTCAAAGATCTGGCACCATCCACACTACAGTGCCGGCATGAATGGAAGCCTATTACAGAAGCTGTGCGGGCCGCGAACCTTAAGTCCCTTTCAAGGGTTGACGTCCATATGTCCTGCAACCTGGAGAGGATTCTTTAAAGCCTTGGGCCTACTGGAGCCAAGTAGCTATCCTGCCTTGACCATGACAGCGGAATAACTCCTGTACCTACCAAGAGAATGGATCACAGTGGGAGAATGGGTACCGTGAAAGATCCACTTGACAGGCCTGTGGGCCTACCCACGGCACTGCAGAGGCACTGCAGATGAAAGCCGTCTGAAGGAGACTTGACCCCCCGCTTTGGAGATACCAGCAACCAGCTAAGGACTTTGAATAGTTTATTTTCCTTTTGCCGTTACATCTGCATTTTGGCTCTGTTTGCCTGTTCGTTTATTTTTACCCACAAAGGAAAGTAATATGCTTACAAAAAGGGGGTTCCCGCGGCAGGGGTAAGAAGCGAGCCTCAGCGCGAAAAAAAAAAGAAGCAACCGAGAGACGGGCCTAACATGATGGCCCTCACTAACTGTTTCACCCACTAACCTCTTTGCTAAGATGGTATTGTTGCATTTTATATACCGTATATACTCGAGTATAAGCCGACCCGAATATAAGCCGAGGCCCCTAATTTTACCCCAAAAAACTGGGAAAACTTATTGACTCGAGTATAAGACTAGGGTGGGAAATGCAGCAGCTACTGGTAAATTTCTAAATAAAATTAGATCCTAAAAAAAATATATTAATTGAATATTTATTTACAGTGTGTGTATAATGAATGCAGTGTGTGTGTATATGAATGCAGTGTGTGTGTATGAATGCAGCGTGAGTGTATGAGTGCAGCGTGTGTGTATGAGTGCAGCGTGTGTGTATGAGTGCAGCGTGTGTATGAGTGCAGCGTGTGTGTATGAATGCAGTGTGTGTGTATGAGTGCAGTGTGTGTATATGAATGCAGTGTGTGTATATGAATGCAGTGTGTGTGTATGAGTGCAGTGTGTGTATAAGTGCAGTGTGTGTATGAGTGCAGTGTGTGTGTATGAGTGGTGTGTATGAGTGTGTGTGTGTGTGTTGCAGAGCCTTGGTGGGGAGTGGGCAATTTTTTTTTATTATTTAAATTTTTTATTATTATTATTTTTTTTTTATTTAGTTTAATTATTATTATTTTTTTATTATTAAACTAATTTTTTTTTTTTTATTATTACTATATATTTTTTTCGGCCCCCCTCCCTGCTTGATATATGGCAGGGAGGGGGGCTCTCCTTCCCTGGTGGTCCAGCATTGGTAGTTCAGTGGGGGGGAGAGGGGGGCTGTCAGAGCTGTAACTTACCTGTCCTGCAGCTCCTGTCAGCTCCCTTCTCCTCCGCGCCGTCCGTTCAGCTCTTCTGTCAGCTCCCACTGTAAGTCTCGCGAGAGCCGCGGCTCTCGCGAGACTTACACTGGGAGCTGACCGAGGTGCTGAACGGACGGCGCGGAGGAGGAGGGAGCTGACAGGAGCTGCAGGACAGGTAAGTTACAGCTCTGACAGCTCCCACAGCCCCCAGGCTGTATTATGGCAATTTGGCAAATTGCCATAATACAGACTATTGACTCGAGTATAAGCCGAGTTGGGGTTTTTCAGCACAAATAATGTGCTGAAAAACTCGGCTTATACTCGAGTATATACGGTATGTATGTATATATATATATATATATATATATATATATATATATATATATATATATATATACAAATGTAGAAAATTCCTGCACTCCAACTTAACAGAAGGTGATACCTGGTGCTCTGGTAGCCAAATAATAAATAAAAAAATACCGGCACTCCAAGGATTTACAACTGGATTTCTTCTTTATTCCAAAATCATCATCAACGTTTCAGCTCCTTCATGGAGCTTTCATCAGGATACATGTATCCTGATGAAAGCTCCATGAAGGAGCTGAAACGTTGTTGGTTGTTGATGATTTTGGAATAAAGAAGAAATCCATATATATATATATATATATATATATATATATTTGTCCTTTTTATTTATTATTTATTACTTGCAAGATGTTTATATAGGGGATCCCTTCTTGGCACCGGGAGGTAACGGGGGAATGGGGATGAAATGGACCATATGAAAGATTTAACAGGGTGGGGGTGGACACTCAAGGTCAGGTGGATGGGAAGCCCTGGGGATGGTACACCGAGAACGCTTAAAGATTGGGACTTCATCCAGACCCAGTAGACGTCAGTTGTAGTAGTTGAGACACAGTAGACACAGCCAGTCACAGACACAAATAGCGGGGTTAAAGGGTTTCAGAGTACCGACATTGGGCCTCTCAGCCAACATAGAGTGACTGGCTGGCGCTAGGTTCCCAGGATGGCACACACCCGACTACAGTTCCACGGGCAGACAGGAAGGGCTCAGCAAGGAGACTCCTATACATAGATGCCCCACGCACCTGACAATCCCGAGCTATTGTACCGTGCCCTAGGGGACTGAGAGCGCAGGACAGACAAAGCCCAGTGTTGTGGGGAGAGTCTTTTATAGCAAAGGTTGACATATGTTAATATGTTATTATACACTTGTATGTTCACATATTTTGGCATTTCTAAGGTGTGCTCAACACTCTTTCTATGGTTCCACATAGCCAACGCTATTTACTCGCACGGACGGTGTCGAACCACACTCCCCGAAATGGTCTGGCAGAGAGTAAGACCAGATGCTATGTATATATGTTAATAATGTTTATCTTCTTCTATTCTCTTTTCTTTTTCTCTCTTTCTTTCTAACCCTTTGGATTGGCAAGGGGAGGTTACACTCGAAGACAGAGGGAATACACCGTCCCCTACTGGGACGCTTCCTGCTGCAGGTAAAGCAAGAAGCGCACTCTCATAATGCTCATAAGAGCACCCCATATTGACATGACAAATGTGATAAACATCACTTCCCTGAATGTTAATGGACATAACGCACCCAAGAAGCGCCACTTGATGTTCCAGAAAATGAGGAACCTCAACCCAGATAATTTTATAGGAGACATCCGAGACACACTCAGGTACCATAGAGGGACCATTATTGTCATCAGTCATTCGAAGCCAGAGCCCTTCGCAAACGCAATGGTGTGGCCATATTAATACAGATGCCCAATACAAATAACACAGACTTACCCAGACCCGGAGGGACGCTTCCTAATTTTAACAGGAACTATATGCTCGCACAACATGCACTTAATTAATATATGCACCGAATCAACCAGCCCTTGAATTTTGGGACAAGCTGTCTGACACTGTCAATGCACTGCCATATCGCATGATTATCATGGGGGGGGGGGGTGACTCCAATGGAGTACCATGCCCAGCAGCGGACAGAAGCTCATGTAGAGGTCAACCATACTCTCAGGGTAGGGGGGGCAGGACAAGCTGATACACAGGTTCATCCAACACACAGGCCTAGTGGACATCTGGAGGGCACACCACCCGAGGGAAACATATTATACTTTTTACTCGGACCCTCACAAATCTTACTTGAGAATAGATTATTTCCTGATTAACAATATGGGGCTGGCTAGAGTTACCAAATCATGCATAGGATCTATTAAATGGTCGGACCATGCAGATGTTTCCCTATCTTTGGGGGGCCTCTGCATGGTCTCGCCATGGACCTAGAAATTAAATACATCCCTGATGCAGGACCCATGGGTGGTGTCTGAAGTGAGAAAAGACATACAAGAATACTTCCTAAATAATGTCTCAGAAGACCTGTCCCCAGGGACAATTTGGGCAGCCCGTAAGGCAGTGATAAGAGGTTAGTTTATACGAATAGCGTAGAGAAGGAAGAAACAGAAAATGCAAAAGCTTAAGGAACTCTTAGACACACTCAGAAGACTGGAACCAAAACACAAATCATACCCAACTGACACTAACGACACACAACTCAGAGCCGTGAGAATGTCCATTAAGGAATTGTTGCTAGAGAACTACCACCCTATCTCCTTATTGAATTACAATACATTTTTGCTAAATACTAGCCACTAGACTATATCCCCTATTGCCCAAATTAATAAATGCCGACCAAGTGGGATTTGTACCCGGAAAGAAGCTATTCAAAAATACAGAAACATTGACCTAATCTGGAGACAGGTCACAAATGGGACCCCAACTTTGATGCTTTCACTCGACACCGAGAAGGCTTTTGATAAAATGGCCCTATTTATTCACCTTCCACCCACGGTTCAGGATCCCTGACTCATATATCACCATGATTAAAGCAAGTTAAAATCACCAGCACCACCAGCCCTTATTTCAGACAAGGCAATGGAACAAGATAGGTATGCCTGCTTCCCCCCTTTTATTCAGGCTCTCACTGGAACCCCTCTTACAGGCTATCCGACAGAACTCACACATACAGGGCATAACAGTCTGTGGACAGGAATGTGTGGTCTCGGGAAATATGCAGATGACATGTTGCTCTCACTGAAGAGCCCATAGGGCTGTCTCAAACAGACATTGACCACATCCAAACAACCCACCGCCTCCCTATCACTCCACACACATTAAAATACTTCAGCATCAGTTTGACAGCAGACTCAACTAAATTGTTCCAAAAAAAACTATTCTCTCTTGATTCAAACACTTATTTCAGACCTAGAGAAATGGGTGGATAAGCCGATTTCACGGATAAAGAGGATCCATTTAGCAAAAATGAACGTGCTTCCACAAATCGTTTTTATTTCAAGCCCTACAGATACCAGTCACTAGAGAAGATCTCCTCCTTTTGCAAAGGGTAATGGACATGTTTGTGTGGCAAAACAAAAGACATAGAATATCTTGAAATATCATCTATCGATCCAAGACACAGGGGGCCTAGGTCTCCCACATTTATACTTCTACTACTTATCCACCCAGCTGGCCCAAATTTCAATGTGGCATGCACAACTGGAGGTGATAAAGCAGGTAGACTTATGACGGGAGCTGACCTCCCACAATATTATATCTGACTCCAGGTCCGGGACAGAGCAGTGTCCAGGCAACAATTGGCTTCCTCCCCCTCCCTTTTGATGCCGTATCTGAGAAATAGTGTGTTCTTGCCAGGCATGAAAGCCCACAATTTAAAACATTTTGAAGCAGCTGGATTACAAACAGTATGACACCTATACACAGCAGGGCATATAGTCCCATGCAAGGAGCTCAAACAAAGGGCAAACCTACGGACGGTAGACTTTTTACGCTATATGCAAATCCGGGATTTCATGTCTCAAAAACACATTAAAATGGCAGTACTTACACCACTCACCTTTTTTGAAAAATTTTGCCTAGATGAAATTCTACAGGGGGGCCTTATAACTTTAATGTACGCACACCTTAGCTCAAAAAACAAGGAATGGGGGAAACTGACCTATACAGACCTCTGGGAGGCAGACATACGAGAGACTCTGGAGAGCATAGGCTGACAGGATATCTGTAAAGCTAATAGTGCCACATCTATATGCGTTAAGTTGCAGCGACAATCATACAAGCTAATGTTCTGGTGGTACACTACACCTGTTACTCTATACCACATGACCTACAGACCTCTGCTGGAGTGGGTGCAGCATGAAAGGAAGCTATATACACCTGTGGTGGGAATGCCCCAAAATCCAGAAATTATGGAACGAAGTAGGTGACTTACTAGCCCGTACGGCCTTTACTACACCCATGGCTGTTCCTTTTATCAAAGCCTATAGAGGGGTGGACTAGACGGAAACAACAACTAATACATAAAATAACTTTGGCAGCGAGGCGTGCTATAGCCCAGGTTTGGCTCCAACTGGCGGTCCCCACCATGAAAGCAATAAAAACAAAGATAAAAGATACGTATCTTTTGGACAATCTTACCGCACAAATAAGGGGAACAATGAAAACATTTGAAAAAATATGGGAACCATGGGAAGCAAGTTATGTAGCGGTCTAAAAATAAGTGCATGGCATTCCCCCATGGATCTCATGTATGGAGACCCTAACCCACTAATGAGAGGATAACTCCACAAGGAGACAGAAAAGAGACGCCATTAGGGGTATACAGAGGGTGGTAATTGCCAGTATTTCCGGTTCCTCACAGATCAACTCGACCTGCCACCGCCCGTGGCCAATCTCCTCCTTTCTTCTCTCTTCCCTGCTTACCCTTGCCCCCTAGGACATCTCTACACCTATTTTCTCAAACCTCTAGTGGATATGGCTCACAAAGATAGTACAAGGAACACAATGGCCTTATGTTAATACAGTCCTATAGTACCAGACACTCCCCATAGGCTCATGGCCCACAGGCAAAAGAGGGGTAAGCTCATTATTAAAGCAGAGTACAAGGGACACTTCACTATACTAGTCTTCTTTATTTCTTCTATCACTTTCCCACTTTCTATCATAAAATTTGTAATGGCTAATGTGAATGTTTAAAAGTATGTTATGGGCAATTGAAATAATGTGTTAAGTGTTATTACTCTACTTCTGATTGTCATATTGACATATATGTTTTATTGATTGCACAGCCTTCACGCAAAAATAAATTAATAAAAAAATAAATAATTTTGAAACGCTTAAACAACAATATTAAAGAAAGGTAGTAATGTGTCCACACCGTCGCTACATGTAATAAGTACATTAACAACCATGGTACATGGGAGAAGTTAGTTTAAAAACTATTATTAATCATGGAGGAATACTGTATTCTGTTGTGAATGCATCTAAACAAAATCTGAATTGTAGTGGACATGTTTAACAAATATAAATAAGTACTATCTAATATAACGGTGCTAAGGTACTGTCAAATGGTTGTGTAACAAAGGTTATAAGTTAATAATCAGAGCTGTAAGTAAAAGGACACTAAATAAAATTACATTTTGACTAATGGAATGCTTCACGTTATGAATACATAGAAATCTCAAATGGCAGCAAATTACTATATTAATGAATATAATGTGATAACATCACAATGTATCTTCTTGAAGAATATAACGGGATGTAATCGATTATATTAATGCTGAACTGGTGGATTGTACTCAGGAGGAAACCCAGATAGATAACGTCTTCCCTCAGCATTAGAAAATGTACATCAAGTCTGCTAGATAAGTTATTTTGAATACAAAATAAAAAAGATAAAATGTTCAAAAAATCAAGTGATATTAAGACAGGCAAATACATAATCAAGAAATTTTAAATCACATTTTCATAACAAGTTTGCCTATTTTAATAATATGTCTCAAATGCTGTAAAGTCAAGATTCTCTTTCTAGATTATAGGCTTAATCAGAGTACTTTCCTTGGAACTGGAGAATGAAATGAGTGAATGAAAAATGAAGGTTTATACAACATGAATTTGTGGAATCTGCAGTATCACAGAACCATTTTCAAAATATGAATTTTATAATTTCTATGGCATTAACATAGTCTGCTGTATTTTCAAACAATAAGAGACATACCACCAAAGTCTGTTATTTAGTAAAAACAGTCAAGCACTTTTTCTTTTAGAGTCTCCACCCACTGGTAATGAATAGAAGCTAGGGTGAAACACTAGATCCCTACTTAAAATGATAGTTGCCTGAACCTGCTGATAATGGGAAACAGTAGTAAAAAATCTCCCTTCCCACTGACCATGGGGGGGCTGGCAAGAACATAAGGACCATGGGGGGCTGGCAAGGACATAAGGATATCCCCTCTTTTTCCTAAATGTTATTGTTTATGCAGTGATCTGTCCCGTTGACCGCCATAGGAGTTTTTATTCATTTATTTTGTTTTAATGTGGTGGCTAGCATCTGCTGGCAAAATATCACATAGTATGCCCTCACAGCATTGCTGATAATGAAAACAGTAGATATCCCCCTTTAGTAAAAAGCTCCCTTCTCACTGACCATGGGGGGGCTGGCAGGGACATAAGGATATCCCCTCTTTTTCTTAAATGTTATAGTTTACGCAGTAGTCTGTCCTATTAACCTCCATAGGAGTTTTTATTTGTTTTTATTTTTTAATGTGGTGGCTAGCATGTGCTGGCAAAATATCACGTAGTATGCCCTCACAGCATTGCCAGTGAGCAAATTTGCTGATTTTTATTTCATTTTGTGGACAATTCTTTTCACTTAACCATGTCTCTAACATGCAGTCAAACGTAACACTCAACAAACCCCTAGGCAGTTCAGGTATTTCAAGTATTTGTGCTGTTGTGAAGATTTCTATTCAGGAGGTTGAATAATTTTGAGAATGGAGCCAGAAGTAATTTTCAGCTGAATTTGGCGAAACCACTTGAAGCATTCATTGTGTTGAACTTTTTCAACTGCTTTTTTACTTGTTCATTGCAAACAGCTGAAAGTCTGTAAATTGTGACACTAAACCTGATTTTCAATGGGGGTTGAATACGTTTGATTACAACTGTAAATGGCTAAATTACTCTGCCCTATTCTAAAGGTAGGTATGAATATTTTTTTTTGTTCCCATGTATACCATTTAATTTCTATACTTGATTAAAGGATTGCATACATTAAAAATATATTCGAGCTGACAGTTTTAAGCAAAGATCATGCTGCCCATGAGAAAAAGTAACCCTTACTTTTTCTTTTGTCTAACTTAAAAAAGCTAAAGTTAATTAAAAAAAATTATACAAAAAGATCTTTAATCAAGACATCAACAGGTCAATAGGAAATTCTTTTTTTTACAGGTTCATTATCTTTTTTTTGGACCTCTCTTCACTGTTAATTAATATGTAGGGGTAGGTAAGATGATAATGTGGACAACTAGCTGACTAATTTCAAACATGTTTTTGACCAGGAACACTGGGCATCTCCTAAAAAGCACTGGCCCATAAAGCACGTCAGTTTGGAGGAGCAATATCCCATTAAAAAGGCAATTTATAAAGGTGCTGATTTCTATGAGAAATTGGCACTTTTATTATTAATAATGAAACACCTCAATCAATGAATCAAACAGTTTCAGAGGCTTCTCGATAATCTATTTCCCCATGAACATCCAAACTGCAGCTTTTACAGGGTCTTTTACTGGACCATTCTAGACTGATTACTGTTTTAGTAGATATACTCCAAATTAATACATGCATGATTTTTTTCATGCATGTATTAATTAAAGGGTTATATCTTAAAAGAGCTTGCAAAAGCTGCATTCCTTATGAAGTGTAGGCCTTTGAAAGCTTTCCCCTTTTCCCTGGAAGAGACTAATAGTCTCTACATGGGGAATAAACCTATCAGAGGCTTCTCATCTGTGCACTTGTGCAAGCGCATGTTGGCTCGTGCGTGAATGCACTGACTCGAACACATGCATGTCTGATCAGAGGCCTGTGGAAGCACAGAAGTTGCTGGTCTAAGGTCTGTGTGACAGGCATGCTCACGTAGAAGGCACATGCCACTTCTGTTAGCTCAGGGGAAGCATACCTCCTTGGCTGTCTGATTCACAGCCAAGGGGTGTTCTCTAATTTAATTATAAAAATGTGTCTTTCTCATAGAAATCAGCACATTTATAAACTGGAGTTAAAATAGGATATTCCATACTCATTAATTTATGAAATACCTGTGTTTAATACATGTATGAAAAATGCATGCATGTATTCATTTGGAGCATATCTACTAAATAATAATAATATCTTTTTTTTTTTTTAGTGTGGTGTGATCCTTTACAAGGCCTTTATTATTAAAGAGGTCAGGAAACTGGGAATCCTTTTGGCAACTGATTGTTGTTAAAGGGCACAGGAGACTTGCCAATTAGGGGATCTTATTTGGGAGTCCTAATTATTGTAAAAGTGTCCAGTAAACTGGTCATCTCTTAATTATTATTATTATTACAAGACCCAGCAGACTGGGCATTTCCTGAACCCTATTTTATTATTATTCTGCACCATGCTGCCATGAAATGGAGAGCAAAAGCCACCTTGCAGGTTTGTCCTTCTTTTTTGGGGGGTCCCAAGAAACCCATTTTTTGAAAAAAAAATAATTTGTTTATTTTTTAACATGGCGAGATCTGATATGCTCTCTATTTGTAATCATGTCATGACTTATGCCTGCTTCTTCCTAGTTTGCTTTATGGGAACTCATGCTGGAAAAGCAGATCCACTGTTTGAACTCAGTTACGATTGGAAGCCAACCTACAACTGGAGATTTCTCAGCGTATTTGATTGTTGCAGTTACTTGACTATATACGCTAGTCAACGTATAAATTATGCTGCAAATTAAGTAAAAACAAGAAATTGCGGTGCTTATGGTACTTATAGATGTTAATTCTTTATTTCTATGTAAATTTTGTTGATTGCTTTCCATAGTAAAGGTATGCAAATATATAGAAAAACTGGATAATAACAGTAATATTAATATGATGATGAATATGATGAATGTAATTCTCTTGGATACTGCAGTAAACAAGACTAGTTCTTATGGGTAATGATCAGAACTGTGAGTTAGGTATTTGGTGTACTTAAATACTGCTGGAAACATTATGGTAATAGTAGAAAGGTAGTCTTAGTTATAAAGTTTATTTGTTTGCTCCAACACAGGTCAGAGGTTGTTTAACTCAGTAGGTAGTGTATAATTTCCAAAGCCAGAAACACTGCGAATCACACAGTTTGATATTAGCAATCCAATGCTGCATGCACTGATGTGAAATACAATTTCAGGTTACAGTGTCAAGCTTATACACTGTGTGGCAATTATCTCATTGGGAGACTACATAATTTCTGAAGATAAACTGTTTAAATAAACAGAATGTATATACTCACCGACTGGAGATGAACTGTTTTGAGTGAGCCACAGGAGACTTGAAAAGAGTGTGCGGAGAAAACACTGACAATAAATTCTAGAACAATGTAGCCAAAAGGGGAAACATCTAAGCGATTAGTCAGGATTAGATTCTGGTTCAGGCCACAAGCCATTTACGATGTCTAGCATGTAAGAGGTTTTAATTAAGTTACTTACAGACCAAATTATGACAATCACGACTGCAGATAGGTAAAATTCTTCTCTTGACATATACGTTCCGTTCTAAATGTTGGTGGCCATAAGGCTACTGGGTGGATAGCAGATGCAATGTTCCCATTACTTTGATGGTAAAACTGAGAAATATGAAAACAGAAATTAGACAGGAGGGCACTCTAGTAAAAAAATATATTATCAACAAACAAAACCACATATTAAATACCAGCTGGGTGCTCACTTAATAACGCTATCCGCCTAGAGTCTAAAGTTGGCAGATACTAAATTAGGCATAGGCAACCTTCGGCACTGCAGATGTTTTGGACTACACCTGTCATGATGCTTATTATTATTATTATTATTATTATTATTGCCATTTATATAGCGCCAACAGATTCCGTAGCGCTTTACAATATTTTGAGAGGGGGGGATGTAACAATAAATAGGACAATTACAAGAAAACTTACAGGAACAATAGGTTAAAGAGGACCCTGCTCAAACAAGCTTACAGACTATAGGAGGTGGGGTATTAGAAACAATAGGACAGGAATGCCAGCATTATGTGTGCTAGAGCATTATGGGGGATGTAGTCCACAATATCTGGAGTGCCGAAGGTTGCCTATCCCTGTACTAAATCATAAAGGAGCACACCCAAAAGAAAAATTCAACAGCTTTATTGCAAATATTCAGTACATACTAGTTATTCATGAGACACAAAACAAATAATAACCCCAAACAATACACACATGCACTTACCCAACACTGGGCTGTAAACCATTAAACACAAGTCATACAAAAAATTATAAATAATCCAAATGATAAAGCATAAAAAAAGGGAAACAATGGAAAAAAGCAAAATGAGGAACAAATAATCACAACTAATATATACTAGAATAAAAGGAACATAATACATACCATATATAAAGATCAAAGGAAAAATATAAGTATAGAAGACTAAGAGAAAATACGCCTTCTGAAGTGGCCCAGTCAGAGTCCTGACCTCAACCCGATTGAGATGCTGTGGCATGACCTCAAGAAAGCGATTCACACCAGACATCCCAAGAATATTGCTGAACAGAAAATGTTCTGTAAAGAGGAATGGTCAAGAATTACTCCTGACCGTTGTGCACGTCTGATCTGCAACTACAGGAAACGTTTGGTTGAAGTTATTGCTGCCAAAGGAGGTTCAACCAGTTATTAAATCTAAGGGTTCACATACCTTTTCCTCCTGCACTGTGAATGTTTACATGGTGTGTTCAATAAAAACATGGCACCATTTCATTCTTTGTGTGTTATTAGTTTAAGCAGACTGTGATTGTCTATTGTTGTGACTTAGATGATGATCAGATCACAATTTATGACCAATTTGTGCAGAAATCCACATCATTCCAAAGGGTTCACATACTTTTTCTTGCAACTGTATGTAGCCAATATACAGTTGCATCATTTGTTTTTGTTTTTTACAAACCAAAGAAAAGGTGAATTGTTAGTGTAGAACTTACCTAAGAGGTTTTGCCATGATGTTGGGGGAAGGAAATGGGACAAATGGAGAGGCCGAGGGGAATGGGACACATAGAGAAGCTGGGGAGAATGGGACACATGGATGGGGTTTGGGAAATGGGACACATTGAAGGTCTGGTAGGTGAATGAGACACATGGAGAGGCTGGGAGGTGAATAGGACACATGTGTGAATGAAATACAAGGAGGAGATTGGGGGGTTAATGAGACACATGGAGGGGGAGGGGATTGGGGGATTAGTGAGACACACGTAATAGCTGTGGGGTTAATTATACACATGGAGGGGCTGGGGATTAATGAGACACATGGAGAAGCAGGTGGACTGAATGAGATACACTGATGAGCTGAGGGGTGAATGAGATACATGGAAGGGCTGAGGGGTTAATAAGACACACAAAGGGGCTTGGGGGGGACACAGAAACACACAGAAGGGTTGGGGGGCAAAGAGACACACAGATGGTCACACATACACACAGAGGGGCTGGGGGGAACAAAGGCACACATATAGGGGACTAAGAGGCACACAGATGAGCTGGTGGGACAAAGAGACACACATAGGGGTTGTGAAAAAGGAAAACAAGACACACAAAAGGGGTTGGAGAGAAACAAATGCACAAAAAGGCTAGGGGAAGAAAGAGGTTTGCCAGCCAGCCAGCCACGTCAGTCTGGCAACCATCTACAACATCCTGCCACAGCAGTCAGCCTGCCTGCCAGCCATAGCAGCAAGCAACAGTAGTTAAGGTGAGAAGAGTCAACTTGGGCTGCATATCAGAGAGCTGTTATATTACTATATTGTAAATGGTGGCCAGAGTGCTAGAGAAATTTCTTCCAGGGCCCATTAGACTCCCTTGTAGTCTCTAATGGGACCTTGAGGGAATTTCTGCACAAGGCAGTCCTTTAGGGAGGTATGCTAATGTGATACATTATGTCTCTTTACTCCCATGTGCCATATATGCTCATTCCCATCAGACTTTAACCCCTTAAGGACACATGACGTGTCTGACACGTCATGATTCCCTTTTATTCCAGAAGTTTGGTCCTTAAGGGGTTAAAGGGACTGCAATTCCATTTTACACCCACGTCTTGGTGGATTCTAGGGCAGCTGGCAATTTTATCTGTTATAAGTTTACTAGAAGTAGCAAAATCATGTTAGTTCAAAGTGAGAGTCATAGGCCATAGTCTTAGATAGCAAACCAACACATTTACCTTTAATTAATGTTGCCCCTATCACACTCTTCTTGGTTATAGGAATATTACATTCTGAGGACATAAACTTAAAACAGGTATCTTTTGGGGACTCAATTTAAAATACAATGTTTCACATCTGTTTATTCAGATTTTTACTATTTTGCAATTCTTGTCTTCTCGTCTTACTTCTGATTACAAGGACTTTAGGGAGGGTATTTGATAACAAATATGCAGCTTCGTACGCTCCACTATATGGCAGTGTCATTATTCTCTATCCTAACTCAATTTCTTCCAAAGTCAACGCTGGTCCCCTCTCCGTTCTTTCTAACAGCACTTATATTGAAAAATATATTGCTAATGCCCTCAAAACTGGTTTTATCTGTAACTCCTGACCAAGAAGAGGGCTAAGTAAGGTGTTATTGCAAACTAGAAAAATGTGTATTTTACTTGGAACAGGTGCCTTAGATACACTACTTCCAAGTCAGGGTTCCAAGTGGACCTTTCAGCTACTCTTTTATCTAACCTATCACTGCATTTACAAAAAAATACCAGGCTATAGAAATATTGTTTTATGTTGTTGTTTATTGCCTCATTTATTTACATGATAAGAGACTTGCCTCTCCATAAATTAACACTTTAAATCATTTATATATAGTGTGCTTAGGCTTTAATATTCAGTCACATTTCCAGTGTTAAACTCAGTTTAGTTCTGACATATGGATATTGTGCAGGGTACAGTATGGGAACTAATCTTCCCTATGTGCTTGCTCGAAGAAGAACTTGAAATATCCTGAAAGGATTTTTTTTTTTTGCCTCAAGAAGAGACTGAAGTGTTTCTGAAGCCTCTCATCTAATAACATCATATAGTCAATAAAAGTATCATCTTTACAGAGCCATTTATTGGTTTTCTCTTGACAAATTGCATTTTCTGCTGGCTAACATGGTACTCCTCTTCTGCTTATTAGATCAGTATTGTAAGAACACATATCATTTTGGTGTGAGTTTAAAGGATGGCTGGAAAAAAATCAATTTGGTTATTCAGGGTGCTTTTAGGAATAAAAATACACTTTTCAAGAAGATACATATTGTACTCTTTCACCCAAAAGAGACATCTTATTTTATGTTACAGATTGCATGTTCATAAAGCAAGCAATAAGAATAAGGCCTGTGCTTACATTGCTTTAAAGTTTAAAATGTAAGTATTCTATCGAAATCATTACAAGCATCTAAAACGTGTCTTATATTGTGTATATAAAGATAATATTCATAAATGTGTTTTAGTTATTATTATTTTATGATTTATATAGCACCAGCAAATTCCATAGCATTGTACAATGGTTGGACTAACAGACAAGTCATTGTAACCAGACAAATAGACACACAGGAACAGAGGGGTTGAGCTTAGTGGGTTACTTTTGACAGTTGCAGGAGAGGAGTCATGAGAGGTAGAGGGGGATGAAAACCTGCTAATAGTTTAAATGATATGCTTTCCTAAAGAAGTGTGTTTTCAAACTGTCAAAAGTAAAGACAAATAGGTCAATGGGACCGGATGGAATACACCCAAAGTTATTAAAAGAACTCAGTGGAGTACTAGCAAAACCATTAATATATTTATTTAACCAATCATTTTTAACAGGAGTAGTCCCAGAAGATTGGAAGTTAGCGAATGTTGTGCCCATCCACAAGAAAGGTAGTAGGGAGGAGTCGGGCAACTATGAGTCAGTAAGCCTTACTTCAGTAGTGGGGAAAGTAATGGAAACCATGTTAAAGGATAAGATTGTTTAACATCTAAAAACACATGGATTTTAAGATCCGAGACAACATGGGTTTACTTCAGGGAGATCATGCCAAACTAATCGTATTGATTTTTTTGATTGGGTAACTAAAATAATAGATCAGGGTGGTGCAGTAGACATTGCTTACCTAGATTTCAGTAAGGCTTTTGACACTGTTGCACATAGAAGGCTTATCAATAAACTGCAATCTTTGAGTTTGGATTCCAATATTGTTGAATGGGTAAGGCAGTGGCTGAGTGACAGGCAACAGAGGGTTGTAGTCAATGGAGTATATTCGAAGCTTGGGCTTGTCACCAGTGGGGTACCTCAGGGATCTGTGCTTGGACCCATTCTCTTTAATATTTTTATTAGTGATATTGCAGAAGGACTTGATGGTAAGTTATGTCTTTTTGCTGATGATATTAAGATTTGTAACAGGGTTGATGTTCCAGGAGGGATAAGCCAAATGGAAAATTATTTAGGTAAACTAGAAAAATGGTCAGAGTTGTGGCAACTGACATTTAATGTGGATAAGTGCAAGATAATGCATCTTGGACGTAAAAAACCCAAGGGCAGAGTACAGAATATTTGATAGAGTCCTAACCTCAACATCTGAGGAAAGGGATTTAGGGGTGATTATTTCTGATGACTTAAAGGTAGGCAGACAATGTAATAGAGCAGCAGGAAATGCTAGCAGAATGCTTGGTTGTCTAGGGAGAGGTATTAGCAGTAGAAAGAGGGAAGTGCTCATGCCATTATACAGAACACTGGTGAGACCTCGCTACGCAGTAGTGGAGACCGTATCTTCAGAAGGATATTCATACTTTAGAGAGAGTTCAGAGAAGGGCTACTAAACTGGTTCATGGATTGCAGGATAAAACTTACCAGGAAAGGTTAAAGGATCTTAACATTTATAGCTTGGAGGAAAGACGAGAAAGGGGGGATATGATAGAAACATTTAAATACATAAAGGGAATCAACAGAATAAAGGAGGAGACTATATTTAAAAGAAGAAAAACTACCAAAACAAGAGGACATAGTCTTAAATTAGAGGGGCAAAGGTTTAAAAAAAATATCAGGAAGTTTTACTTTACTGAGAGGGTAGTGGATGCATGGAATAGCCTTCCAGCTGAAGTGGTAGAGGCTAACACAGTAAAGGAGTTTAAGCATGTGTGTGATAGGTATAGGGCTATCCTAACTAGAAGATAAGGCCAAGGACTAATGAAAGTATTTAGAAAATTGGGCAGACTAGATTTCGCATTGGGGCCCCATGGATTGTGTGTTCGCCACTGATTCTGATTCATTGCATTTTGCCTATTCTACCAGATTCTACACTTGCTTCTTATCTACTCACTATAGCTTCATGTCTGTGTATGTGGCGTTATAGTATTAATATTGATATCTCATTTCTTAAGCTCCAGCATGTTACACTCTGAGCTCAGAATCTGTCTGTTATGCTTATTTTAAGTCTGTATAACTCCACAGGAGGTGGAGGTTTTGGTTTCCATGGTCACTATGCATACTAGAGTTAGGACACTCCTTCACATACTGTAAAAAATAAAGAACAATGACCAAAAATTGTGGTCAATAATATAATAAAGCGTAAACAATTATAACCATACCAAACAGAGTCCAGGATATTTCCAAAATAATATTGTTATATATATATTACCAGTGGTTCATTGTCCCCATCTTTCGGTCCCACCTTTTTGGGGAGAATGTACCACTGGTTACATTATAGTTATAGTATTAATATTGATATCTCATTCCTTAAGCTCCAGCATGTTACACTCTGAGCTCAGAATCTGTCCGTTATGCTTATTTTAAGTCTGTATCATTCCATGGTCACTATGCATACTAGCGTTAGGACACTCCTTCACGTACACGGTCATTACGTATTACGTCACTGCACATATCACGTCGTCCTGAGAATGCGCATGCGCACATGGTTTGATCACTTCTGGGTTCAGGAACATGGACAGGCACTATCACACACCTATGGTAAGTCACTCATTTATTATTTCATATATATTGATGTACTTTATTATTTGTTATTGATCTTGATAAAGATCCAGGAGGGTCAAAACTTTGTTTTTTTGTTTCAATACACTTTAAAAAAAAATCCCTGAGGAGTGCTCCATTTATTTCCTGTTTATTTATGCACTGGAAGCACCCGGGTAATATTTTGATCTATGCATTTTTTTATGGTGAGTGCCAGAGACTGGATTATTTTTATCTATCTATCTATCTATCTATCTATCTATCTATCTATCTATCTATCTATCTATCTATCTATCTATATATCTATCTATCTATCTATCTATCTATATATCTATCTATCTATCTATCTATTTTTTATTTATCTATCTATCTATAGATAGATAGATAGATAGATAGATAGATAAAAAAAATAATAATAATTATCTGTCTGTAAAACTGGGGTCAAATTAGATTCCATCTTTAGCATCAAATAAGTTGTCTATATAATGGGTTCCAGATTCAGTCCTCAAAGGTGTGCAACACTACAGGATTTAGGCATTGACCAATTTTGTTCATAGAACAACTTTGCTGATATCCCTTTAGGACTCAGTTTGAAATTGCTGGTGTGTACAAAGTTCTGATTCCTCTGTACTGCCTTAAATTATATATTTAGGCACCTGTTATATAATTTAATAGTAACCTATAATTGCAAATAAACTAATCTTTTCTATTTCTAATCCTAACTCTACATATTATCCTTAAAGGAACACTAATGTGCATTTCTGACCCTATGGTGTTAAAACCAGAATTTAGGTGCATGTTCATAAAGCAAGCAATAAGAATATGACCTGAAGAATAAAGCATCCTCCTTGCCCCCATTAATAAGGGTTAAAATGTACCTTTATTCCAGCGTAATGCAGGTTCGCCAGGGCTTGCTGTACCACCACCCTGCCTTCGTGGCTAAGATCATCACAATTGACTACCTCAGCCAATCCAATACTTTCTGATGGGAAAGCAATGGAGTGGCTGAGATCATCAATTCTGATCATCTCAGCCAGGAAGGCGGGGTGGGGAGTGCAGCCAAACGCCATGCTGGCCAATCAACATCTCCTCATAGCGACATCTAGACAAAACTAGGCATCTAGGCAAATGTGAAACTAGACAAGATTATACAGTCTGAACATAACTTCTCTACAGAGAAATGTCAATACATTGGGTGATCTGGCAGGTAAGTGGCAGATGAGTTCTAATACAGTTAAATGCAATCTTGCAATAAGGATCCCACAAGCAACTTATGCAAAAAATTGGGTCAAGTTAGGGATATCAAACAAGAAAAGGACTTGGTGACAATTACATTTAAAATAGGCAACAGTGTGCAATACTGGTTTGTCATTGTTCAGGCTAATAAAATGCTGTATAAAAAAGGGTATTGATTCATTTGATTAAAATTTAATTTTACCTCTTTATAAATCAATGTTTAGACTCAACCTTGAAATAAAGTACAGTTCCTGGCATTCGTTTTAAAGAAAATATATTTTAGAACTAGAAAAAGGCGAGCTACAAAATGAATAAGGGGCATGGAAAACAATAGTTATGAATTCAGGGTAAAAACAATGCTTTTGTTTTCTTTAGAAAAAAGATGTGTCAGGAGGGTGCTATATAAATATTTACAGAGTCAGTTTACTGCCAGGTACTAAAATTTTCATTATACAACCATGTAAGGTATATAAAAAATATTTGAAAACACACCAGTGAATAGTTTAGTTTTGGGTATGCAGATCTAAAATATAGTTTTCAATATAAAGGTAATTATTATAAAAACAAACAAAAGAAAAATCATAACATAGCACTGCTTAAAGGGACATGGTAGGTACCGTTATTTCTTTATCCCATTGAAGTGGTTACAGTGTCTGGAGTCCTCTGGCATTCTTTCATTTAATGTTAAACAATTTTAATGTTTTAACGATATACAAGAGTGCACAGCAGCCTGAGAAAGCATTAGCCTGAGCAGCAACGGCAACGGCAAATTGGTATGTCTACAAGGAAGTGTGTAATCTCTGCCCCAGCCACACCTCCAATGGGGGCGGAGCTATGGGTTGCCAGAGACCCTTATTCAGTGTTGAACTGCTTTATAATGGTTTAAAGGACCACTATAGGCACCCAGACCACTTCAGCTTAATGAAGTGGTCTGGGTGCCAGGTCCTTCAAGGGTTAACCCTGCCTGCTGTAAACATAGCAGTTTCAGAGAAACTGCTATGTTTACACATGGGTTAATCCAGCCTCTAGTGGCTGTCTCATTGACAGTCGCTAGAGGCGCTTCCACGCTTCTCACTGTGATTTTCACAGTGAGAAGACGCCAGCGTCCATAGGAAAGCATTGAGAATGCTTTCCTATGGACTGACTGAATGCGCGCATGCATGCGCATTCAGCCGATGACGTCCAAAGGAGGAGGAGAGTCCCCAGATTTTAGATTTTAACCCCTTCCTCCAACATCAGCCCGGTGGGACGGGGGCCATGAGGGTGGGGGCACCCTCAGGGCACTATAGTGCCAGGAAAACAAGTTTGTTTTCCTGGCACTATAGTGGTCCTTTAACACTGAATGGAGGAACAGTGCCAGGGGACTCCATGTACTATAAACACTTCAGTAAGATGAAATGGTTATAGTGACTACCCTGTCTCTCTGACAACATTCCACACAACCGCACAATTAACAGATTTTTTCAAAGAACTGGTAAAAGCGCAATATGTATTCTTTGGCCAATTGTGGACCACTTTGCACATGTAAACGAACATGTTAATCTCCTATATTTGTTTATCATACTTGGCTTGTATGATTACCCTGTTTGTGTACCAGTCCCAGCTTGTTCATTAACCTGTTCCATTTCATAATCCTGTCTTTGGCTTGTTTGACTACATTTGTTCCTACACCATCCTGCATTTTTTGTTCAGCACACAGTTTTGTTTATTTTCTTGTTTTGTGTTTTTATTGTATTCTTCTCTTGCCTGTACTATATTTTAGTTTAGTTATGTTTCTGGTTTCCTGCTTTACATTAAAGGGACACTCCAGGCACCCAGACCACTTCTGCCAATTGGAGGGGTCTGGGTGCCAACTCCCACTACCTTTAACCCTGCAAGTGTAATTATTTCATCTACTAGACAGCTACTAGAGGACACTTCCGTGTTCATAAAACACGAGAAGTGTGTTATACAACGTTGGACGTCCTCACGCTATGTGAGGACCTTCAGCGTCGCCTATGGGGAGGTTTACTGCGCGTACGCGGCATTGACGCGCATGCACATTAGGTCTCCCCCGCCGCTGCCCGTGCATGCGGAAAAGGTCTCAGGCTGACATTGGCAGGGGAGGAGCGTATGCGGAGCCTGACCCAACGCCGAGGGACATCGGCGTTGGATACAGGTAAGTCACTGAAGGGGTTTTAACCCCTTCAGCAACTTGGGATGGGAGGTGGGAGGGAGAGGGGACCTGCAGTGCCAGGAAAACGGTTTGTTTTCCTGGCACTGGAGAGTCCCTTTAAGCCCTGCCACTCCGGTTATATGCCTCTTCCTTTCCCTCTGTCTTTCTCAGGTCTTTGCCCCTCACTTTGCTGGGGATCCTCTAGCCAACCCCGAGAAGAAGTCCATTAAAGGCAATTAAAGTGTTAGTGGGATTTTTTGACATGGAGTCACCAACACCACACTTGGATCCAGAAAAAAATAAAATAAAACATAATAACGGTGATAATATCTGAAAATACCAAATCATTTTGAGTGAGGGGCTGTCACTTAGTCACTTTTATACTTGATTGAATAGTCATAACTAAAAATGATTTTTCTGCATTTAATTAACTTTCTCTAATATACAACACATTGGTGTTGAATCAACTTCTTGATAAGTAAGAAAACATGACATTATTTGAGAGCTATTGATCCCTATGAATGATATCTTATCCCCAACTCTTAATAAAGACCTTTAGTTAGGAAAAAGTGGCAGGAATACATGTCTGTATTTTGATGGATACATTTAAAGGAACACTATACAGTTTTAGTGTATAGATCATTCCCCTGCAAATTCACTGCTCAATTCACTGTCATTTAGGAGTTAAATCACGTTGTTTCTGTTTATGCAGCACTAGCCACACCTCCCCTGGCTATGATTGACAGAGCCTGCATGAAAAAAAAAATGGTTTCACTTTCAAACAGATGTAATTTATCTTAAATAACTGTATCTCAATCTCTAAATTGAACTTTAATCATATGCAGGAGGCTCTTGCAGGGTCTAGCAAACTATTAACATAGCAGGGGATAAGGAAATCTTAATTAAACAGAACTTGCAATAAAGAAAGACTAAATAGGGCTCTCTTTACAGGAAGTGTTTATGGAAGGCTGTGCAAGTCACATGCAGGGAGGTGTGACTAGGGTTCATAAACAAAGGGATTTAACTCCTAAATGACAGAGGATTGAGCAGTGAGGCTGCAGGGGCATGTTCTATACACCAAAACTGCTTCATTAAGCTAAAGTTGTTCAGGTGACTATAGTGTCCCTTTAACAAATATTCAATGCTGCATTGATACATTCGCAACACAGCACATTCAAACCCCCTACTTCCCTACTTAACCCAACAAAGCCCTTGAAAAATACTAAGTAAACCTAAAAAAAGAATTTTAAGCTAAGTAAGCTGATCAATTGATTGAGAAAAAAATATAGACTCGAGGAAAGTTTTTTTATCCATTTTAGATATCTTCTTAATAGTAGTAAAGATTAAAGGGGCCTTGTTACAACCTGCCGTTTGTAACTAGGATTTTATGTGACAAATTGCCCTTGGCTTATGGAGAAGCCTAATTGCCAGCATCCTTCCTCATGATTATGGCCCTGCTGGGTATGGCCCTTTAAGAACAGCATTGGGGCTTATGGATTTTTATTGGACCGTGCTGGCCCTTTAAGAACCGTCTGGGGACATATTGTGACTTTTGGGAACAATGCCCCTTTAAGACTAGGGCCCCAGACCTTTAAAATACTTTTCTCCCACTTGGCTCTGCAGATGGGGCTTACTGAACCAAGGATCACACAGGCGGACCTCCCAGAAGTGGAAGCGTGCAGGCAATTTACCTCCCAGGCTGGGAGGCTGCTGTAGGTAAATTGCCGACCACTGGGTGGACGCAGTTCGTGCAGATGCACACATGGCGGCTGCCATCTTTGTTCATTCGAGCGAGGTCAGCAGTATGTGTAGCCAAATCCATGGAACTGAAATTGGCTACACATTTCAACAAACACCGCTGACCCTTACCTTCTCCTACACTCAGTTTTCAGCTACAGAGAGTAAGTCCCGTTCGGCTATTTGAACCACTGTTATACTAAGCCAAATTCACGAACGGCCCCGTTTGTGCATTCGAATGGGACTTAGTCATTTTTCTGTGTAAAATAGACCGACCGCACAGCACAAATCTATGGAACTGTTTTGGGCAGGAAAATGTGCTTGCGGTCGGTCATAAAGGACTTCCAGCTAACTTTTTAACCCCTGCATGGAATTGGCTGAATTTTGGATATGTTTGTAATTAAAGTGTGCTGAGTTAGAATATGTTTATGAAGATAGAATGTATATTTTTAAAGTTACATTGTATGTGTAAAAAGTATATTTTTTCCTGCCTGTGATAATTACATTAACCCATTGTGTTCAGTAATTATATCACAGACAGAAGGGAGGGTTTGTGTGTAATTGCTAGGGGTGTTTTATTGTAATGTATGTATTTTATTAGTTGTTTTACAAAACCCTGTGGGCGGTACTATGTTTGTAAAATGGGCATAAAAGTAGAGTGTTGGATTAAAAGTTCAGTTCTTCTTGACCCTCAACACATAGTCTTGTCTCGTGATTGGAGGGGATAGCTATACTCACACTGGAGATTGCTATGCTCTGCATACTCCCCTGAGCTTTAATCACTTAGCTATTTTAAGAGCTTGTTCCTGGTATGCTCTCCTGGAGGAGAGGTCTTCCCCACATGGTCCTGGAGGACAGAAGCTGATCCAGGGTGGACAGAAGACGGCAAGACTCCCGTTAAGCTAAGGCGGTTGTGGAGTCTGCAGTGGTTGTGGTGTCCGGTGCGGTGCTTGTGGTCCTCAGCGCAAGCTAGGAAGCATCCATCAATGGAAGGTACTCAGTAGGAGTACGGGGATTTCCGTTACAGGCCTCAAGCCCCATAACATCTTTATCTCAGTGAAGTCATTATGCGGGCTGAAGTTCCAGGCAGCCTTTGTACCTTACCATTTATGAATGGTTTAACCACAAAGTTGTTCTCCCAGTGCCTGTACACACTGTCTCATCTGCCCTTCCTCATGGCTGCTACACTGATGGAAAGTGTTTTTTTCCTTAGATGCCACTGATAGGCTACCACTGGCTGCCCATTGAAAGTGTACTTTGACATATGGGTGGCTAGTTACAGGCTGGCTAGTTATAGACACTCCCAGTCTATGACTGGTGCCCAAGGCCTCCTCTGTCCTTCCTACCAGACACCACACTAATTTGAAAATCAATGTGCTGTCTCAGAGGAAGGGCGGAGGAGGCATTGTGGATGGGCACTAGGGGATGTCTACTCTGTAAAGTAAGGAGGAGCCCAGGGACTCCAGCCCCTATATTGATTAAAGATGTGTTGTGGATGACCCTGCAAAATAGACCTGAAGTCTCTATGATACAACAAATGCTGGATTTGACATTACATTCTCATTTAAGATTGCATTATAGATATTTTTAAGTATAAAACCTAGTGCTTGAAATAAGTATGATGGTTGCTGGTACTGATGTGTTTTGCTACACTACACTACTTTATTGGTGTTAGAAGAGCTGGTTTATCTACATCACATAATGTTATCTCTAGTTAGAGAAGCGTCCCGCTATGGATCCCAGAACAGCTGTAGTGGAAAGCAGGCAGCTTACTTTGTAATTACAGTCACAAATTTTCTTCACTGCAAAAGAATTCCAAATTGAATCATAATTCTTCAAGTTGTAAGGAAAAGAAAAAAGAAAGTTAGAAATCGGAAGCTGGAATTTGTAAATATTTGCTGTATTTGAGGCTGTGACATATATAAATATGTTAACCAATACATTATCAAAAATCTTAAACCCAGATGTCATGGCTCAGAGGGGACAAACCGTCTTAAGGATCCAGATGTGATTTTATTCAACTCTTAGTTCCACTTTCACTGCCATAAAATGTATTTTCTTTAATTTCTAATTTTATTAAATAGTATAAATGATGTTATAATTTTTACATTGGATAATGAGTTAATTTAAATCGAATGCATTTCAATTTGATGTACATTCTTGAACAACCCTAGATGCAACTTGTCGAAGCTGTTACAAAGCAAGAGCAGATCATTAAGAATATACGTATTGATTTATGCAGAAACGCAATGCAATAAGTGAAAGGAATGTCAACCTGCATTACACTTAAGACTTGCACTAATGAGCATCTAAAAAACAAATGAACACCAGAACCCAGCTACCATGAAATGTAACATACGCATTTCCTTTAAAGCATATAATTCATAGCTAGTTTATTACACTATACATTTCTTCCGTAATTTGTTTTTTTTCAGTACTTCTAAATTATCACATTTAAAGAACATTATATATTTTTTAGTTTATATGTTTATTGGTAACAAAGTTACAGAGAGGTGGTATAATAATTATAATAATTTTGAAATTATGAAGATAATAATAATATGACTAGTGTTGTCGCGAACCCGGAATTTTCGGTTCGCGAACGGCGAACGCGAACTTCCGCAAATGTTTGCGAACCGGCGAACCGCGCGAACCGCCATTGACTTCAATGGGCAGGCGAATTTTAAAAACAACAGGGACTCTTTCTGGCCACAATAGTGATGGAAAAGTTGTTTCAAGGGGACTAACACCTGGACTGTGGCATGCCAGAGGGGGATCCATGGCAAAACTCCCATGGAAAATTGCACAGTTGATGCAGAGTCTACTTTTAATCCATAAAGGGCAGAAATCACCTAACATTGACACCTGTCCTCAAAGCCCAGCCCTGATACACACTGACACAGAGCAGAATAGAGACTGTTCCCCCTACATAGGGTCACTTGGCAGATATGGATTGACACCTGTCCTCAAAACCCCTGATACACACTGACACAGAGCAGAATAGGGACTGTTCCCCCTACATAGGGTCACTTGGCAGATATGGATTGACACCTGTCCTCAAAACCCATGATACACACTGACACAGAGCAGAATAGAGACTGTTCCCTGTCCACAGAGACCATGATACACACTGACACAGAGCAGAATAGGGACTGTTCCCCCTACATAGGGTCACTTGGCAGATATGGATTGACACCTGTCCTCAAAGCCCCTGATACACACTGACACAGAGCAGAATAGGGACTGTTCCCCCTACATAGGGTCACTTGGCAGATATGGATTGACACCTGTCCTCAAAACCCCTGATACACACTGACACAGAGCAGAATAGAGACTGTTCCCTATCCACAGAGACCATGATACACACTGTAACAGAGCAGAATAGGGACTGTTCCCCCTACATAGGGTCACTTGGCAGATATGGATTGACACCTGTCCTCAAAGCCCCTGATACACACTGACACAGAGCAGAATAGGGACTGTTCCCCCTACATAGGGTCACTTGGCAGATATGGATTGACACCTGTCCTCAAAACCCCTGATACACACTGACACAGAGCAGAATAGGGACTGTTCCCCCTACATAGGGTCATTTGGCAGATATGGATTGACACCTGTCCTCAAAACCCCTGATACACACTGACCCAGAGCAGAATAGAGACTGTTCCCTGTCCACAGAGACCATGATACACACTGACACAGAGCAGAATAGGGACTGTTCCCCCTACATAGGGTCACTTGGCAGATATGGATTGACACCTGTCCTCAAAGCCCCTGATACACACTGACACAGAGCAGAATAGGGACTGTTCCCCCTACATAGGGTCACTTGGCAGATATGGATTGACACCTGTCCTCAAAACCCCTGATACACACTGACACAGAGCAGAATAGAGACTGTTCCCTGTCCACAGAGACCATGATACACACTGACACAGAGCAGAATAGGGACTGTTCCCCCTACATAGGGTCACTTGGCAGATATGGATTGACACCTGTCCTCAAAGCCCCTGATACACACTGACACAGAGCAGAATAGGGACTGTTCCCCCTACATAGGGTCACTTGGCAGATATGGATTGACACCTGTCCTCAAAGCCCCTGATACACACTGACACAGAGCAGAATAGGGACTGTTCCCCCTACATAGGGTCACTTGGCAGATATGGATTGACACCTGTCCTCAAAACCCCTGATACACACTGACACAGAGCAGAATAGAGACTGTTCCCTGTCCACAGAGACCATGATACACACTGACACAGAGCAGAATAGGGACTGTTCCCCCTACATAGGGTCACTTGGCAGATATGGATTGACACCTGTCCTCAAAACCCCTGATACACACTGACACAGAGCACAATAGAGACTGTTCCCTGTCCACAGAGACCATGATACACACTGACACAGAGTGTCCGCGTGAAATAGGGCCGTGAGTAATGACGTCACGGGTAGCCTGCCCATAGTATCGCATAGGGTGGAAGAGCTGATAGGACATCTGAAACGTATTGGGATGGAGATGCTTAATTGTTCTCCAAAATGCTTGACACCACCCCATAGTGAATCTCTGCAAACTTTAATACCATCAGAGGAGGAAGAATGTGGCAGCCCACTGGGATTATTCGAAAAATTTCAAATTGATGATTTTCCAGACCCTGGGGTTGACATTAGTCCAGATTTACATCTTGTGACCCATGAGGATGTTCCAGGCACTACTTGTGAAATAAAGACAGATAATAAAGTGAATGATCCTTCTCCTTGGGACTTGCACCCTGTCGTTGAAGGTGGAGTAGGCAATGGCAAGAGCATACTGTGGGTAGTCAGTGCAAACACTCTCTTCCCGGTGAATAATGAGGAGACTAACTATGATGACGTTATTTGCGTTGAACGTAATGATGCCAGAGATCTTTTGAAACCATATGGAAGGAACGAATTGGTTAAAAGAAAGGCAAGAGACCACCTGCATATAGACAAGAAGACGCATAAGAGAAAGAAGAGAACAGGTGAAAAAGAGAAGCTGCAGACTGCCTATCTACAAATAGTTGAGTTATGTCCTGAAGATGTCCGTGTTACCACAGTGCAGACTCTGTTTGATACACTACTGAGGAGAGTCAGAGAAACCCCAGATCTTCACGTATTGGATGAGTCGGTGCGTGGAGTTGCAGAGAACGTAGAACAAGAAATATTTAAACTTTTCCTGTGTACTGACAGCAGATATAAGAATAAATACCGGATCCTCCTTTTCAATTTGAAGGACCCTAAAAATCAGATCCTGTTCCGTCGTGTGGTCCTTGGTGAAATCACCCCACAGTGTTTGGTTCTAATGAGTGCAACGTAAATTGGCAATGTGCACTGGAACAGTTCTGCAGAGCACACGCTGAAGGAAGGACTGACAGAGCCGCTTGAAGACAAGTAACTGCTATTCAATCTATAACAGTGAAAAACAAATTTTGGTTTTAAAAGCACGCTATAGAGACACCAGATATGATTGGCAATGTGCACTGGAACAGTTCTGCAGAGCACACACTGTAGGCCTGAGACACCCGCTTGAAGACAAGTAACTGCTATTCAATCTATAACAGTGAAAAACAAATTTTGGTTTTAAAAGCACGCTATAGAGACACCAGATATGATTGGCAATGTGCACTGGAACAGTTCTGCAGAGCACACACTGTAGGCCTGAGACACCCGCTTGAAGACAAGTAACTGCTATTCAATCTATAACAGTGAAAAACAAATTTTGGTTTTAAAAGCACGCTATAGAGACACCAAATATGATTGGCAACTGTCAAAGCACGCTGGAACAGGTCTACAGAGCACACGCTGAAGTAGGCCTGACACCCAGACGCTTGCAGACAACTAACTGATCTTCTATTACAGTGAAAAAAAATGATTTCTTTAAAATCTAAAGCTTAAGCTATTGTTAAAAGAGATATGAGTGGTGGCACTGACTGTGCAAATGGGCAAGACATCCAACCTGACACAGAAGCTGGCAGGCAGGCAACTGCTCTTCTATTACAGTGAAAACAAATTATTTATTTTAAATGTAAAGCTTAACCAATTGTTAAAACAGATATGAGTGGTGGCACTGGGCAAGTAGGCACAGTATCCAATGTGAACCTCACACAGAAGCTGGCAGGCAGGCAACTGCTCTTCTATTACAGTGGAAACAAAATTTTGGTTGTAAAAGCACGCTATAGAGACACAAGATATGAGTGGCAACTGTCAAAGCACGCTGGCACAGGTCTGCAGAGCACACGCTGAAGTAGGCCTGACACCCAGACGCTTGCAGACAACTAACTGCTCTTCTATTACAGTGAAAAAAAAATATTTATTTTAAATGTAAAGCTTAACCAATTGTTAAAACAGATATGAGTGGTGGCACTGGGCAAGTAGGCACAGTATCTGTCCTCAAAGCCCCTGATACACACTGACACAGAGCAGAATAGGGACTGTTCCCCCTACATAGGGTCACTTGGCAGATATGGATTGACACCTGTCCTCAAAACCCCTGATACACACTGACACAGAGCAGAATAGAGACTGTTCCCTGTCCACAGAGACCATGATACACACTGACACAGAGCAGAATAGGGACTGTTCCCCCTACATAGGGTCACTTGGCAGATATGGATTGACACCTGTCCTCAAAACCCCTGATACCCCCTGACACAGAGCAGAATAGAGACTGTTCCCTGTCCACAGAGACCATGATACACACTGACACAGAGTGTCCGCGTGAAATAGGGCCGTGAGTAATGACGTCACGGGTAGCCTGCCCATAGTATCGCATAGGGTGGAAGAGCTGATAGGACATCTGAAACGTATTGGGATGGAGATGCTTAATTGTTCTCCAAAATGCTTGACACCACCCCATAGTGAATCTCTGCAAACTTTAATACCATCAGAGGAGGAAGAATGTGGCAGCCCACTGGGATTATTCGAAAAATTTCAAATTGATGATTTTCCAGACCCTGGGGTTGACATTAGTCCAGATTTACATCTTGTGACCCATGAGGATGTTCCAGGCACTACTTGTGAAATAAAGACAGATAATAAAGTGAATGATCCTTCTCCTTGGGACTTGCACCCTGTCGTTGAAGGTGGAGTAGGCAATGGCAAGAGCATGCTGTGGGTAGTCAGTGCAAACACTCTCTTCCCGGTGAATAATGAGGAGACTAACTATGATGACGTTATTTGCGTTGAAAGTAATGATGCCAGAGATCTTTTGAAACCATATGGAAGGAACGAATTGGTTAAAAGAAAGGCAAGAGACCACCTGCATATAGACAAGAATACGCATAAGAGAAAGAAGAGAACAGGTGAAAAAGAGAAGCTGCAGACTGCCTATCTGCAAATAGTTGAGTTATGTCCTGAAGATGTCCGTGTTACCACAGTGCAGACTCTGTTTGATACACTACTGAGGAGAGTCAGAGAAACCCCAGATCTTCACGTATTGGATGAGTCGGTGCGTGGAGTTGCAGAGAACGTAGAACAAGAAATATTTAAACTTTTCCTGTGTACTGACAGCAGATATAAGAATAAATACCGGGTCCTCCTTTTCAATTTGAAGGACCCTAAAAATCAGATCCTGTTCCGTCGTGTGGTCCTTGGTGAAATCACCCCACAGTGTTTGGTTCTAATGAGTGCAACGTAAATTGGCAATGTGCACTGGAACAGTTCTGCAGAGCACACGCTGAAGGAAGGACTGACAGAGCCGCTTGAAGACAAGTAACTGCTATTCAATCTATAACAGTGAAAAACAAATTTTGGTTTTAAAAGCACGCTATAGAGACACCAGATATGATTGGCAATGTGCACTGGAACAGTTCTGCAGAGCACACACTGTAGGCCTGAGACACCCGCTTGAAGACAAGTAACTGCTATTCAATCTATAACAGTGAAAAAATTTTTTGGTTTTAAAAGCACGCTATAGAGACACCAGATATGATTGGCAATGTGCACTGGAACAGTTCTGCAGAGCACACACTGTAGGCCTGAGACACCCGCTTGAAGACAAGTAACTGCTATTCAGTCTATAACAGTGAAAAACAAATTTTGGTTTTAAAAGCACGCTATAGAGACACCAAATATGATTGGCAACTGTCAAAGCACGCTGGAACAGGTCTACAGAGCACACGCTGAAGTAGGCCTGACACCCAGACGCTTGCAGACAACTAACTGATCTTCTATTACAGTGAAAAAAAATGATTTCTTTAAAATCTAAAGCTTAAGCTATTGTTAAAACAGATATGAGTGGTGGCACTGACTGTGCAAATGGGCAAGGCATCCAACCTGACACAGAAGCTGGCAGGCAGGCAACTGCTCTTCTATTACAGTGAAAAAAAAATATTTATTTTAAATCTAAAGCTTAACCAATTGTTAAAACAGATATGAGTGGTGGCACTGGGCTAGTGGGCACAGTATCCAATGTGAACCTCACACAGAAGCTGGCAGGCAGGCAACTGCTCTTCTATTACAGTGAAAAAAAATATTTATTTAAAATCTAAAGCTTAACCAATTGTTAAAACAGATATGAGTGGTGGCACTGACTGTGCAAATGGGCAAGGCATCCAACCTGACACAGAAGCTGGCAGGCAGGCAACTGCTCTTCTATTACAGTGAAAAAAAAATATTTATTTTAAATCTAAAGCTTTTTTTATTTTAAATCTAAAGCAATTGTTAAAACAGATATGAGTGGTGGCACTGGGCAAGTGGGCACAGTATCCAATGTGAACCTCACACAGAAGCTGGCAGGCAGGCAACTGCTCTTCTATTACAGTGAAAAAAAATATTTATTTTAAATGTAAAGCTTAACCTATTGTTAAAACAGATATGAGTGGTGGCACTGGGAAAGTAGGCACAGTATCCAATGTGAACCTCACACAGAAGCTGGCAGGCAGGCAGGCACCTGCAATTACATTACACAGGAAAAAAAAAAAAAAAAGCAGCCTGATGTTCTAGCCCTAAAAAGGGCTTTTTGGGGTGCTGTCCTTACAGCAGAGATCAGATGAGTCCTTCAGGATTGTTGTGGACACTGAATACCCTAGCCTAGCTATCAATTTCCCTATCTAATCAGCAGCAGCTAAACTTTCCCTCCTCTCACTAAACATGCATCTTCCGAATGAATCGAAAATGGATGCTGGGAGGGAGGTTGGAGGGTGTGGAAGGGAGGGAGTTCTGCTGATTGGCTGGAATGTGTCTGCTGACCGAGAGGCACAGGGTCAAAGTTTGCCCAATGATGACGAATAGGGGGCGGATCGAACTGCGCATGTGTCCGCCCGCCGTGGCGAACGCGAACACGCTAATTTCGCCGGGAACTGTTCGCCGGCGGACAGTTCGGTACATCACTAAATATGACTTTTAGAAAATATAGTAGCTACTTATAATCTGCTTATTTTGTAGGCACAAAATCACTTTCTGTGTTTGGGAGTGTAGATTCCCCAAATTATATAGAAACATATAGAACATGCATCTTGAGATTGTTATAGTGAAGCATGCAATATATGTGACATTATACATACATTATACAGTCATGCTGTGTGCAAAACTAAAAACAGCCTAAAAATAGAAGTGCTATTTATAGTAAAATGCTCTAGAAAGCCACATATCTAATTGTTCTGTATGTAGCTAGCCAAGGTTATCATAGTTCCTCTGTTTCCTGTGTTTATGCCTTAACAATGGGCTTGCGGCAGTACTGACACATGCCTCCCAACTTTGCCCACTGCGGACCCAGGGTGGGGGAGTCGAGAAGGTAACAATAAGTGTTAGGCCCACCCATAAAATGTACTTTGTGTCACAAATGGAGGTTTGTCAGCCTGAAGTGAATGCCTACCAGGCTGACTGACAGCCTCCTTGGCTTGCCCCCTCACGGGAGACCATGTATAGAGCCCGGCTGAAGTCCAAATGTGCATAGGCATTCAGCGCAGAGCGAGTGTGTCTTTCCATGCATTTGTGTTGCACTTGCTGAGAACAGGTTCTCTGGTTCAAATCCAGGACACAAGGGAATGAAGTCAAGATGAAGGACAGGACCTTCAAATCGGGATGTCCTGCTGGAGCTGTGACTGTTGGGAGGTGTACTGATAGTAGAGATGGTTTACAGTATCCTACATAGGATGCCCAGCTTCCCTCAAAGACCCAAAAGAAAATAGAGAGTGTAAGAAGAGAAAGGTAGTGCCAATAATATTTTTATACTGCTTCAAATATATAAAATAATTTACAAAAATATATACAGGGTACCAGAAATAACAGATACAAATTTAAAGTAAATAAATATAAAGTGCAGCTTGCAAGGGAACAGACCAGTTCATGGGAAGGGTACTTCTTGTATGGAATCTTGAGTAAGAGGTAGCTTGCAATCTAAGGAAACAGAAAAAAGGAAACAGAAAAAAATTCCAATGATACATTATATCCCAATGACCTTAACTGGGTAAAAGCCAAAATTAGATATATTCACTTACCAAAGCTAATACAAGCACTAGATTAGAATGCATAGAGTGGTATTATCCCAACTTCTATGATATATGAGTAGACGCAGTTCTCAGGTCTCGCTGCTTTATGGCAACAATAAGACCAAAAAGGGAATCAGAACAAAACAAAAATAGTGTTTTGTAGTAGACCAGGAGTGTGAGAATGATAAATATCAAACTCACATTTGATTGAGCAGGCTGACCGCTCTATGAATAGGGCACAGGTGGTATGATCCTCACCCTGGATTCTTTGGCGAGGTTATCACTGGGGTAAAGACCAGGATGCCAGGCAAATAAATAAAATATGATAAAATAATAAAAACAGGAATGTGGCACAATTCAAGCCAATATTCCTTTATTAAAATAGTATCAAAAATAATAATCCACAACTCGATTTACCACACAGGGTTTTCTTTTATCTGTTTCCACTTGATAAAGCCCTGTGTGGTGAAATGCATTCTGAATTATTATTTCTAGAATAATGCATTCTGAATTATTATTTCCAGGGCCGTCTTTAATGCGGGGCAAATGGGGCCCCCGCGATTTGCGCAGCCCCCATGGACCGGGCGATGGGGCTGCACAGAGCCACACCTGCCCACACACTAAGGAGGCCCCCCCGTGTGGCCATTGCACTAAGGGCCACCTGGTGGGCATGTGTCAGCAGGGGCCCGGTGGGGTGCTGTGACACTTAAACAGTGCGACTGGGCCCCTTCCTGTTCGGAAGCAGGCTGGGAGGAAGTGAGTGCCGCGCGTCACTTCCTCCCACTGGAGATCAGAGCCGCACGGGAGGAAGAAGGCAGGGAGGAAGGAAGTTCCAGAGGAGAACTCCCAACTGCTCAGCCTGCCACTGGACCGCAGGGAAACCTCCCTCCAGAAAAATGTAAGAACCTGGAGGGTGGCTAAATGTATGTCAGTATGCAACAATGTGCAATGTCAATCAGCAGTGGCCAAGGCCAGTAGGGTATTGTCATGCATGAAAAAGGGCATTCATTCTCGGGACGAGAATATCATTTTGCCTCTTTATAAATCACTGGTAAGACCACACATTGAATATGCTGTGCAATTTTGGGCACCTGTTCTAAAGAAGGATATAATGGCACTAGAAAAAGTGCAGAGGCGGGCTACAAAATTAATAAAAGGAATGGAACATATCAGCTATGAAGAAATTTAAACCTATTTAGTTTAGAAAAACGTCGCCTGAGAGGGGATATGATAACATTATACAAATATATTCGAGGCCAATACAAACCATTGTGTGGAAATCTATTCACAAACCGGACTTTACATAGGACACGAGGTCATGCATTTAGACTAGAAGAAAGAAGATTTCGTCTAAGGCAAAGGAAAGGTTTTTTTTACTGTAAGAACAATCAGGATGTGGGATTCTCTGCCTGAAGAAGTGGTTTTATCAGAGTCCATACAGATGTTCAAACAGCTACTAGATGCATACTTGCAAAAACAGAATATTCAAGGATCTAATCTTTTAATGTAGGGTAATAACTGCTTGATCCAAGGATAAATCTGACTGCCATTCTGGGGTCAAGAAGGAATTCTTTCCTAGCTTGTTGCAACATTGGAAGTGCTTCAAACTGGGGTTTTTGCCTTCTTTTGGATCAACAGCAAAAAACATATGTGAGGAAGGCTGAACTTGATGGACGCAAGTCTCTTTTCAGCTATGTAACTATGTAACTATGTTGTTGTGTGTGTGTGTGCATGTCAGTATGTCTGTGTGTGTGTGTGTGTGTGTGTGTGTGTTTGTGTATGTCAAGAAAATGCATTGCCCAGGGTCCTATTCATATTATAGATGGCCCTGATTATTTCTAATACAATTTTAATAATGGAAAATTGGCTATTTTTACACTAAGATTGTGCCACATTCCTGTTTTTATTGTATAAAACAGGAATGTGGCACAATTATATATATATAATTAGCTACATTCTAAGTTTATTTTGAGATATATATATATATATATATATATATATATATATATTAAAATACACTTAGAAATATAGTGTGAGTGTATGTCTATGCATATAAAACTTCTTAGTTCATATATATATACATTTTTATTTGTGCTAATACACTTTTCAAAGCTTTTTCAAACGTTATTTCAGGCATTAGGGCTATTCCGACCATATTATCGCATGGTCCTTTGGAGGCCAATCTGGAAAATTTGGATGCCAAGTCAGCACCTTGAACTCTTTTTCATGTTCCTCAAACAATTTCTGAACAATTTTTACAATCTGGCATGGTGCATTATCCTTATGAAAGAGGCAACAGCCATCAGGGAACACCATTGCCATGAAGGGATGTACAATCTATAGGTAAGTGGTGTCAATGTAATATTCTCGTGAATGCCAGGACCCTAGGTTTCCCAGAAGAACATTGCACAAAGCATAACACTGCCTCCGCTGGTCTGCCTTCATCCCATAGTGTATTCTGCTGCCATCTCTTCCCCAGGTAAAAGACTCACATGCATCCAGCCATTCACCTGATCTAAAATAAAACGTGATTCAGCAGAACTGGCTATCTTCTTTCATTGCTCCACGGTCCAATTCTGTTGCTCACATCCCCATTGAAGGCACTTGTGGTGGACAGACATCATCCCTATAAGCAGCCAACTACTATTCGCGGTGTGTTATCACACCTATCATAGCCAGCATTCAATTTTTTAGCAAGTTGAGCTACTGTAGCTCTTCTGTGAGGTCAGACCAGACAGGCTAACCTTCACTCCCCATGTGTAGCAGGAACATTGAGTGCCCATGAGCCTGAAGTCGGTTCTCTGGTTGTCCTACCTTATGCCACTTTTTGTAGTTACTAACCATTGCATACTGATATCATCCCACAAGACTTGATGTTTTGGAGATAGGCAGTTGTCTAGCCATCATTATTTTGATCTTGTCTAAGTCATTTAGATCATTTTGCTTGCCATTTTTCCTGCTTCCAACAAATGAAATTCAAGAACAGACTTTTCACTTGCTGCCTAATATATCCCATCCCTTGACAAGCACCATTGTAATGATATAATCAATGTTATTCACTTCACCTGTCAGTGGGTTTAATATTTTGGCTTATCAGTGTGACTACAAACCACTGGGCAGTAATGCATTGCTATGTTAACCCCTTCAGGACGGAGTCAATAGTGCACGTTCTGATCAAAACAAAACGTAAACAAAAACTGGAATTTGCGCTATATGTCTGTTCAACCGTAATTCACTGCTGTCACATTAAGTGCACCCACACTTGTTATATATAATTTTGTTCAGGAGAAACATGGCTTTAATTTATCATTAACTATTCATATATGGAACATAATTTATTGTGAATAAAATTAAAAAAAATGTGAGAAAATAAGATTTTTTTAAAAATTTGAATTTCCGTCTGACATTTTAGCTGTGAATGTCATAATACTGTTAGGTTTTACTGCACAAAAATGCACATATTTGTAATCAGTGATGTCTCACGAGTACAACAGTACCCCCAATTAACAGGTTTTATGGTGTTTTGGAAAGTTACAGGGTCAAATATAGAACATTTCATTTTCAAACTGAAATTTGCAAGATTAGTAATGTTACCTTTGAGACGGTGTGGTAGCCCAGGAATGAGAATTACCCCCATAATGGCATACCATTTAAAAAAGTAGACAACCCAAGGTATTGAAAGTGGGGTATGTTTAGTCTTTTTTAGTAGCCACTTAGTCACAAACACTGGCCAAAGTTAGCGTTCATATTTGTTTTTGTGTGAAAAAAGCAAAAAACAAATATTTGGCCAGTGTTTGTGACTAAGTGGCTACTAAGAAAGACTTGACATACCCCACTTGCAATACCTTGGGTTGTCTACTTTTGCTAATGGTATGCCATCATGGGGGTAATTCTCATTCCTGGTCTACCATACGCTCTCAAAGGCAACATAACCTCTCTGGCAAATTTCAATGTCAAAAAAAATAAATGCAAGCCTTATATGTGACTCTCCAACTTTTTAAAACACCATAAACCTGTACATGGGGGGTACTGTTATTCTCAGGGGACTTTACTAAACACAAATATTAGTGTTTTAAAACAGTAAAACATATTACAACAATAATATAGTCCATAAAAGTGCTGTTTGTTTGTAAAAAAAATGCAAAAAACATCACTTTTACTTAAAATATCATCATTGTAATACAATTTACCAGTTTGAAACACTAATATTTGAGTTCAGCAAAGTCTCCTGAGTAAAACAGTACCCCTTATGTACAGGTTTTATGGTGTCATGGAGAGTTACAGGGTCAAACATTGTGCTTACGAATTAAATTCTCTGCACTTTCTCCCTGTGTTGTCAGGCATGTCAATCAAATTTTAATTAATAAAATCACATAATTATGTTAAAAGATTACTTAAATATACATGAAGAATTTTAATATATATGCATTTATAGGTATTTTAATTCTACCTGTATACTAATGTAATCTTTTATGTAATTATATGTATGTATATATATATATATATATATATATATATATATATATATATATATATATACCGGTATATATATAGATTTGCGCTTATTTGTATTTTATATATAGATAGATATAAATAGAATATCATTCTAAGTGTATTTTGTTACATATATATATATATATATATATATTAATAACAAAATGCAGTTAGAATGAAATTACATATGAATATATAATTTATATTAAATTTTATTTCAATATTTTATTTATTTATTTTATTATTTTATTTATTTATTATTGTAATTATACGTATATATATATATATCTATATATATATATATATATATATATATATATGATAGCACTCTCAGGACTCCAACTTAAGATTTAGTCCTGAGAGTGCTATCATTTTCAAATTTTTCTACATTTTGCTTGACAAGCACCGGACAAGTATTTCTACTATATGGAGTGCAAGATTATTTTCCATTTATATATATATATATATATATGTATATATCTATTATATATATGTATAATATATATATATATATATATATATATATATATATATATATATATATATATATATATATTATATATATGTGACGTCATTCTAAGTGTATTTTGCTTATTTTGCATTCTAAGTGTATGTGCTTATATTAAAATACACTTTGTATGACGTTACATATATATAATATGTCTATATATTATATATATATATAAATACATTTCTATTTTATTTTATACATGTTTAATTTTTTTTTTACACTTCCCACCAGCAGGGGGACTTTCTGACATGCTAGACAGTCCCCCTGCTGGCAGATCCACAGCCAGCTATAGGGGGCCATGTGATCACTCTTTGAGAGCAATCACATGGCCCCCGGGGGCTTATTTTGCCGGGGGAGGGCTGCCTGGGCTGTCAGGCAGTCCTCCCGAAGCAGAGTGCTGGGAAGGTAAGTATACCGGGCACTCCAGGGCTCAAAGCCGTTACGGCGTTCAATGCCGCCGCAACGGCTTTAAAGCCCACTTAATGCGGGACGGCATAGAACGCTGTAACGGAGTTAACGGGTTAAATAATGTAATCTCAGGGCACTTGCCTTTAGAACTCCTCAATTGTATTGATTTTTCACATATAACATGTATTTATATATGTTTCAGTAATTAAATTTTTTCCTTAAGATATTTTCTCAAAATGTATTTTTCTCATTTGTGTCAAAACAAAGTAAATTATTGCAACTGATTTACAGTGTAAATAAAAATCTGTTACAATAGGTGCATGTAGGTCCGCACACACAGATAATCTCAAATAATTCACAGAAAAATTATGTATACGAAAAGAATGCACAAGGAAGGTGCGAAACGTCGTGTCCAGGGCTTTCACACTCTTTTTCGAGCTAGTCTTCTGGGTGGTCTCTCCCCTGTCTGGCAGTTGCAGGTAGTAGGGCAAATTGATATTTTCCAAAATATTTTTGTTTTGTTTTAATTTTTTCTCTCCTGATGGGAAATTTGTTTCATCTCAATGCACTACAATGGTTTGGTGTGATATGCCTGTACTACCTTTAGCATCTATGAGGGCTGCTGTGACAGTATGCCCATGATTTTTTGATATGCATACTTTTTTATCAATCAATGTGCAGTCTTTTCTTATACATAATTCTTCTGTGAATTATTTGGGATTATCTATGTGTGCGGACCTACATGCACCTAATGTAACACATTATCCATAATTGGGAAAAGTCCAGCAGTGTTGCAAGAATCCTAATTATTTAACGCCGGAATGACTCACAAATACTATCTAATATTTTTTTGGCATTTCTGAGATAATTTGGTGTTGCAGCTATACATGCAAACAAAATATTATGTTCTGTTCACACTATTTTTAGTTTATTATTATATAAAAATCTAACTATATTACTGATTAAACAAAGTACTAAACAACTGTAAAAATATGAAAACACACATAACTAGAATATCCATCAGATCCCAGTGCAGTTTTTAGTATAGTATACACACAGTATTGCAGATGCAAAACTTCTTCACTAGGTGTCACCTGTTAACTTGTCTTCATTTGAAAAGAATGAAAGCAGTTCACATATGGAGAGATTTTTAGCCTTTTTTAAATGTTGCACCTTAAAATATCATGTAGCGAATTGCTCACTTGTGTGCTCTAAAATGACACTGATTTATATCAGAAAACTCACCTTAAATGTACTACAATACAAATAATTTAATAGGTCCTGTATCCAAAACTCCAATTTATAAATACAGAAGACTATTTAACACAGTTATGAACATTTCATGCAGCTCATAAAGTAGTTATTATTATTTTAACAGTCACATACATCTCTGTCGTTTTGTAGCAATAGACTATCAATTATAGATGCATTCCATTTGCAATCTTTATGTTCAATACAGAGAGTAGTAACACACTTGAAACCTATATAGGCTGAATTTTTACAGCAGTCATTTTGTTACTACCAAAGATTTTAAAAAAGATATGTGTTGCTATAATGCTCACAGAAACAGAAAGCTCAGTGTTTGCATTACAACTTTTTCAGTGTATGAATCTTATACATAATAACGCTCTCTCTCTCAATATATATATATATATATATATATATATATATATATATATATACACTGAACAAAATTAGAAACGCAACACTTTTGTTTTTGCCCCCATTTTTCACGAGCTGAATTCAAAGGTCTAAGACTTTTTGTATGTACACAAACGGCCTATTTCTCTCAAATATTGTTCACAAATCTGTTGTGTTGTGTGAACAATATTTGAGAGAAATTGTCTTTTTGTGTACATAGAAAAAGTCTTAGATCTTTGAGTTCAGCTCATGAAAAATGGGGGCAAAAATAAGTGTTGCGTTTATAATTTTGTTCAGTGTATGTCTATATATATATATATATATATATATATATATATATATATATATATATTGGAAGGCCATTTGGCCTGAATTTGTGGGAGGAGTTATGATCCTTTTTAAACCCTACCGCCTACTTACCTTGGTCGTGCAAGCTGTTTTGTCACCACCCACCTACACCCATCTATATTAACAATTCACCTTTGTGGGCCCTCTTTAATTACAGGCCTACTCGTACGTTGGTTTCGGCACACCTCAACCAACTTTGATTCTCCTTCTACATTCCATTACGTATTAGAAATTCTGAGCACATATATATATATATATATATATATATATATATATATATATATATTATAGCAAAATAAACATATTCTGTCCTGAGGAAGTTCCCATATGGAAATGAAACGTTGACATATGAATTGCCTATAATGATTTAATAAAGAAAACAAATATTTCTTTTGGAATTCCCAGAGTCCTGGTATGATTCTTTTGCTATTTTTACATATTGTGTCACTGAGCACCGAGTGATAGAAGCTACTGGTCTTGTGGAAGTTGGAATGCAGAGCTACTGGGCTATATTATATATATAGGAGCACCAGTCCCCTCCTCACTACCGTCTCAGTTCTGGCGATTTGCATAACGTCACTTCTGGTCCATGCAAACTACCAGTTACTTATCTTCCAGCTCATGGGGACATGTACCTGGTTTGCAGCCCCTGGTCATCCGTCTCGTTGCTTCCTGACCCACCAGAGCTTCATCCAGAATCGGCCTCGATACTGGGATATCTGCCTCTACTCCAGTCCCAAAACTTCCTTTCCCAAGGCAAACGCATCATGACCCGTGTCAGAAAAACCGTAAGTCAGTAGTAGCAGGTGCACAAAGTCATCCTGGAACTACCCTATACTTCCTCCCATTTCATGCTTCTATGTTCGGTTTGATGTCGGGTCTTTATTGGTCATACGAATGGTCAGGTTACATACTGCCGGGAGCATGAGCACGAATGCTCCGGTTTGACATATGAATTAATAACGATTGTACTGTAATTCATGCACTGCATTTCGCATAGATTTTGTGTTTTAAAATGTTCAGTGATATTCTCAACCTTATTAGCCATCACTAGGTATATGTTTTAACTGAACGGCCAATGTTAGCATTAATACACACGATTTTTATATGAATGGTTGTTTCTCTATAGTGTTTAAGCAGTGTCACCCTCTGGTAGTTAATTTTGGTAATGCACAGATAGAGTTCATTTTTATCACCATGTTAAATTGGCTAGAGTCATACAACACAGCACTGATTACTTATGCTTAGGACTCATTAATAAACCTGCATTACGTTCCTTTTCTAGGCATTTCAATTGTACTACTCAAGTTGATCCAGGTCTCTTTTGTTCATACTATCGGTACAGTTATCTCCCTACCACACTTGATTACTTTCTGGGGGGGGGGGGGGGCGGTTAGGTAGGGTTTACAGGTATGCAATCAATCATGTAGATGCATTTTATGTCTCAGTCCCACAAAGCGCTCAGCATTTGAGCAACATCACTCTTATCTACGCGATTCACCATTTCCCATAGGTTAGTTATTGTTATTGTTACTATTATTCTGGCCCACATAAAGTCTCATTAGTCTTCCAGTACTCATGTTATATTTTCTACATTACTAGGTACTAGGCCATTCAAGTCTTCCGCCAAGTCCTTTAGTGCCGATTAAACTTTTGCTCAAGTGATAAACCGGTAGGTATCTTTTTAGTAATAATATGTATAGCGTACAAATACGATATGAACACTACAAGCCTATCGTTACTCTCATAGGTATTACAGAGATCTGCTTAAACAGAACTCACTCCCTTCTATAAGTTCATCAGGTACATCAGTCCCCATTTCTGATCTTACCCTCCAATTCCTTGCAGTTTTTTCTGTAGATAGGTTCATACTGGCTGATTAAAAATAGGAGGCCACTAGTTACACTTATTTCTAGGCCTTTTATGCATTAGTGTAGTGGTCCCGCGAGGCCAGCACCCATCCTCACTCGGAGGTACGTTTACCCATCGGGCCAAATCATAGTCAGTTATCTGCCTGCCTGCTGCCTTTTGACTATGGACCGGCATTTAAATACTTTATTTTCCTATGCAGAAAGGTCTATGCATGTATTTCTGCCCTGGCGTTTGGTAGATTCTCAGATTTACTGAATGAACTCATTTAACCCAGATAGCTATGCCATGGAGCCTATTCATGTAATAAAAGACTTTGGCTCCATGGAAATTGAACTGTATGTGTGTGGTCTGAGCGCCATTCAGTAATAATGTGTGCGCTCAGACCTAAGCTATCTGGGGATATGTTGCATGTCTGTATTTTATGTAATAAATGTAACCTTGTGTATTTTATTGTATTTTACTATATTTTGCTACCATGTGACTAATGGAGTTTTGCCTCTGTCCTTGGAGATAATTGGATTACTTCTCAATTATCTCCAGGATAGAAGACTCTGTGGAACTGGTTTTGGGCAGAAAAGCCATGCTTCATTTGGTCACAAAGGACTTCGATCTATCTTTTGAACCAATGGACCAATTTGGATGATTTTGACATATATGTGTATGTGGAGTATGCTGCATTCACATTTTATGTGAATGTGATGCATACTTTTAAAGTTATAAATATTGTGGAAAAACTGTATTTCTCTGCCTGTGATAATTACATTACCCATTGTGTAAGATAATTGTATCACAGGCAGAGGGGAGGATTTTGGGTGTGAGTGTCTGAGTGTATTGTACGTGTTTATTGGTTGTTTTGCAAAACCCTGTGGGTGGTACTAATGTGGATATAAGAACAATAAACCCACAGCTCTGTCTGTTCCTGCTTGACCCTCAACACGGAGCCTTGTCTCGTTCTTGGGGGGATTTATTGTATGCTGTTCCATTTCGACTGCTAGGAGTGTAAACCTTTCATATGGTTTTTCCTATTCGGCTGTTTACAGCATTCGTATGGTTCAGGTTCGGCTGTTTACGCCATTCATATGCTTCTCCAGTTCGGTGTATTGGTGTCTACAGTACCTGTGCCCGTGTCTCTGAAAGGGAAGATCTACTAAACAGCTTTTAACCCCTTTTTATGCCTGGGGGTGCTGTTACAATCGTGTTTTTAGGCAAGACTCAAATTTGTAACAATTTTAATGCAGGCACCTGTGGTTACAGTGCCTGCATACTGTTACATGTATGCTCACAGAGTTTACGGGCCCATGCCAAGACTATTTGCCCTAATAAATTATACCCAAAGCCTTACCTATCGACTGTCAATATCTCACTGCTACAGGAATTGTTGTATAACCACCCCCTCACCACATCTGGTAGAATTTCTGGTGGCTGGGTTTACGGAAGGATTGCACACGGGTATCATTTCTATGCCATCAGGGATAGTTGAATGCAAGAACTTACAGACTGCTCTTGCTAACACTAACACTGTCAATGAGTTGCTACAGAAGGAAGTAGATCAAGGTTTCAAACTAGGTCCTTTAAGCTCTCCACCTTTCTCGGTATGGAGGACCAATCCTATAGGTATAGTTACTGGTAACACATCTAATAAACAAAGGCTTGTCATTGACCTCTCTGCTCCTCACGCTACAACAACACCTAGTCTTAACTCGCTTATTCCATCTGAGGAATTTTCGCAACAATATGCTACCATCAACAACGATATAGAGGCCACCCTGTCAGCAGGAGTGCGAGCCTGGCTTAGTAAGACAGACATAGTCCACACTTTCAAACTCCTCCCTATCCACCCTCCCTGTGGCATCTATATGGTGTTAAGTGGCGGGGATCATACTATTTCTTTACACATCTCACATTCGATTCAAAAGGATCTTTGGTATGTTCTCTGAGATGTTGTGTTGGATGCTGCTTAACATCTGTAGATGCCCTACAGTAATTCACTATCTTGATGACTATCTAACTGTAGAAAGCAACTTATTTCCACCCAGTATCCTCCACGTTACTATACAATTGTTTGAACCCTTGGGCATCCCTGTTTCACCAACTAAAACTGAAGGCCCTGATACAATCATTAATTTTCTGGGGGTAGAGCTGGACTCGGTTCTTATGCAAGCCAGCTACCCCACAGAAAAAATTTACTGCATCCTGGCGTGTATTGATCAGTACATCAAAGCAGGTTCTTGGAATAGGAAGGAACTCCAATCATTGTTGGGTTCCCTCAATTTTCCAATGAAGATCATACAACAGGGGCGTGCATTCATATTAAGATTACTTAGTTTTTTCCCACAATTCCTGTTGGATTCCTCCCGCATCATGATGGATCGGCATGCCACGTCTGACTTATGCATGTGGAGGGAATTCCTATTTAATTGGAATGGGAAAAGTATATTTATCCCAGTTTTAACTGACAAATCCTTTTCAGTCTGGACGGATCCCGCTGCCACATCCAGTTTTGCCGCCATATTCAGCTAATTACTCAGGTCATTCATTCCGTATCGGGGCCCCACCACGGCTTCCAAAAGAAAAATTCCCGTACACATCATCAAAACCTTAGGTTGATGGAAATCCACTGCCTACACTAGATACATACCTCAACCTTCACAAGAGGTATGACAAACATTCCGGAACATGTTAATGTGATGTATCCATTATGTATTTGTAGGCCGAATACATTTTGTTATGATATCTCTTTTTTGCCCTCTTTATTTCAGGCCTACCACACCATCGGTTCTGGCACACCAAAACCGACTTTTGTTTCTTCTCCGTATGTCTTATTCCCCAAACTCTACGACTTTTGAGGCCATGAACACAAATGGAAGGCTGGGCCTGAAGTTGTGGGAGGTGCCTGGTTTCCCTTCTTAAGGAGCACCAGTCCCCTCCTCACTACCATCTCAGGTCTGGCGATTTGCCCCAAGCACCACATCTGGTAGAATTTCTGGTAGCCATCAGGGGAGATCACAGGATCTCCACTGCCAGTCTCTGCAGGGCCAGCGCTATCTGAGCAAATGCTGTGTGCCTTCATGGGCCGGTGGGGAGATCAAAGACAGAGGATGAGGTTCTTTTTCAACTGTCAAGAGTAAATACAAATATATATATATATATATATATATATATATATATATATATATATATTAAAAGTACTTCACTAAACAAGGCACTAAATCAATTATTAGAGGATGACAACCCACTGCAAGAACTTATATCACAATGAACACATTAAGAAACAGCTGTGTTTATTAATAACTCTTTAATATGTTTAATAATTGTAAAAACTCTCATTTTAAAATATTTCATTTCAGTTGATCCCAACTAAAGTTAAGTCTAGGCTAAAGTTGGTAACAATGTCTAACTTTGGCAGAGTTACCGAGAGAAAAAGGTTGTGACAATTTTAGTTTATGATCACTTTTAAAACACTTATGTGATACCAGTAAAAATTAATAAAACGTATTCGAATATTACCAACTCTGAAATGTAATTTAATCATAAATCGGAAAATAATATATAATAGTACGAAGAATATTGTAGACTTGAGATGAATGACCAAGTGGTAAAATCACGAAAGATATTTATTGTAAAAGTTTGACCTTTTAAATTAATAGAAAAATGTTTTTTTTTTAAATTAAAAAGATAAAATGAGTATTAGTTACTACAGTATGCAAAATGTCGTTATACATTTATTTATTGAAATATATTTACTATTCATTCACAAAGAACAGCAGATCATACGGGAAGTCTGAATGTATTTTCTGGGAAAAGGTTTAAACACGTGAATTAAATAAAGTATGTAATTCAATGTTAGAAGACAACTTGCTTAAATCCGCAATCTTTGGAAAATTTACAAAACCCAAATCAAGAAAATTTCATTAAAAATGTCTCAATTTTATCAATAACAAATGGCAGAGCATGTCGGTACAATTTGCAGTGTAATCCTAATACCTGCAGTATATATAGAGGTTGTTTGATAAATATTGATAAATTAGCGGCTGTTGGTGTATTGTTAACAATGCCAAAGCAAACTCAATCTCACCGTTCTGATATATTTCAACACCAGCTTGATTATTAACAGTTTGGTAAAAAAGGGCCATATACCTTATGTTAAACAGTACAGGTTTAGCACTGACAATCTTTCCAAAAAGTGTTTTCAGTACTTTAACAGAACCATCGGACACTTAGCGAACGCCACAAAGAACTTGATTAAACATTGAGTACATGCTACAACCAGTTTAAGAGTAGCTAGAAATAAATATAAATTTTAATATTTAGATTTTTGTATCTATATTTTTTATATAAGATATTGTCACGTCTAAACATTTGTTATGAAGGAACACAACTGCAGATTTCTTATAGTTTGAATATTTATTATAAAAAGTAAAAGGTATTGACTTTAATTCCAATTTACAGGTACTGTAGCTTTAAGTAGTAAACGATAACTGAAGTCCACAATTATATGCACTGTAGCTTTAAGTAGTAAACGATAACTGAAGTCCACAATTAGATGCACTGTAGCTTTAAGTAGTAAACGATAACTGAGGTCCACAATTAGATGCACTGTAGCTTTAAGTAGTAAACGATAACTGAAGTCCACAATTAGATGCACTGTAGCTTTAAGTAGTAAACGATAACTGAAGTCCACAATTAGATGCACTGTAGCTTTAAGGAGTAAACTGTGACTGAATCAGAAAGAGTCCTTTAGTAGTATTAATTAATTAGGTGATAAGAAATTACAATAGCTGTTCCATAGACTTTAACTGAAGTAAGACAGATGCAGCTAACTGAGACAAAGTATGAGTTGAAGTTAGCTGTAACGGGTTGGCTTTAAGGAAGGACTTTGGAGACAGGAAATAACAGCTTTGAGATGCAACGCTTATCACAGAGGTTTTACTTAGCTTCCGGCACATAGAACACTGGTTCCCGAGATTTCCTCAGAGGCGGTTTATCCTGCATGGATAGAGGAGTTCAGCTTTAGTCGTGGATGAGGAAAGGTGAAGGGAACTTGAAGTCTTCCAGTCCGGTCCGGTAACAGAGGGCTTTCACAACGATGTTGCAGCCGGTTCGTGAGTACGGAACGTAGTTCATTAATCCAGCGTCGATCAGCTGGTGCGGTCAGATTAAATAGGGAGACCGTGTCATAAAGAGGTGTGGCTAAGCTCCGTGGAACCAGGAAGTAAGAGGATATTATAATTAAGGCATGACAGTATCCCCTCCTTAATGAGCAACCTCTGGGTGCTATTGACTTGGCTTGGAAGGGTAACGTTTGTGAAACTTGGAAATTAATTTGTCAGCATGAACGACAGAGGAGTTTTCCCATGTATCTTCATCAACTCCATATCCTTTCCATCTGATGAGGTATTGTAAGGAGCCACGATGGATCCTTGAATCCAGTATACTTTGAATTTCATGTTCTTCTTCACCCTGGACCAATATGGGATCAGGAGAAGTAGTGACATTTCTTTGGAAAGGGTCAGGATGATGAGGCTTCAACAAGGACACATGAAAAACAGGATGTAACTTTAAAGTTGGTGGAAGTTTCAATTTAACAACATTACGGTTGATAACCGATAGTATTGGAAAAGGACCAAGAAAAAGAGAACTTAACTTCTTTGATGGACGATTTGTAGAGATGTTCTTTGAGGAAAGCCAGACAAGGTCACCGATTTGATAAGAAGGTGAAGGTTGTCTTTTTGTATCAAAAAACTTCTTTTGATTGGAGGAGGCCAATTCTAGATTCTCATGCAATTTCTTGAATAAAGAGGACATATGAGAGATTTGATTCGAATCGGAGAGATTAGATGATGAAACTGTCTGAGCAGGAAATGAGGAAGGATGAAATCCATAATTGGATAGAGATGGAGTCATTTTGCTGCTGGTATGATGATGAGAAGGAGGTACGTAAATCCGGTCTTTGAAATAGTAGAGACCGTCTTTCTTGGATAATTTAATTGATTTAGGAAGTTCGAGAGCATCTTCACTGAGATCTTTAATGTCGTCAATAAGAGAAGATAAGATTCCAATGACTTTAGGCGAAGGAGGTTCAATTTTAGTGTCTTTATGGATCCTGGAAAGGGCATCAGCCTTTTTGTTTCTAGACCCAGGTCTAAAGACGATTTGGAAGTTGAACCGGGAGAAAAAGAGATTCCATCTTACTTGTCGCGCAGACAGTGTTTTATTGGAGTGAAGATATTCGAGATTTTTATGGTCAGTATAAATGATTAAAGAGTTCTGAGTACCTTCAAGAAGGTGTCTCCAGGTTTCTAAAGCCACTTTGATACTTAATAATTCTTTTTCTCCTGTAGGATAATTCTTTTCGGCAGGAGATAATGATCGTGAGAAGAAGGCGACAGGATGAAGAGGTTCTTGAGGAGTTTTGTGTTGAGAAAGGACAGCTCCAATTGCAATTTCCGAAGCATCCGTTTCAAGGACATAAAGATATGAAGGATTTGGAAGTTGAAGTATAGGAGCTGTTGTAAACTTTCTCTTTAATTCAGTGAAGGCAGTTTGAGCCTTCTCGTTCCACTTGAAGGGATGTTTTTTACTGTTAAGTTGATTGAGTGGGTGAGCTATCTCAGAGTAGTTTTTAATAAATTTTCTGTAGAAGTTGGCGAACCCTAGAAATCGCTGTAATTCTTTTACTGTAGAGGGAACAGGCCAATTGATGATACAATCGACTTTTGCATTATCCATAGGGGCACCAGGTATGAGGTCTATAGGACAATCGTAGGAACGATGTGGTGGGAGCGTTTCAGCTTCTTTTTTACTGAATACGTTTGAAACGTCTGAATAACAAGAAGGTATAGTTGGTTCTTTGGTGATCTGAAGAATAGGAATTTGCTGTAAACATGTTTCTTTACAATAATGTGAGTTAAAGGTGATAGAGAAAGGAGACCATGAAATTTGAGGGTTGTGGTTCCTTAACCAGTTGATCCCTATTATAACGGGATAGAGAGGTGATGGAATAACATCAAATACTAGAAATTCAGTATGAATATGATTAGTGGTTACCTTTAGAGGGATGGTTTCATGAAGAATCGGTCCCGAGGAGATAAAGGAGCCGTCAATCACTTTAATAGGAACAGAAATGGATTTTCGAACACAAGGAATTTTATTCTTTGTTACAAAAGTTGAATCGATGAAAACCCCATTTGCACCTGAATCGATGAGAGCTTCAGTAACAATTCTCACCTTATCCCACTGTATTACAAGGGATACAGGTGTGAACGGAGTGGTCGGTGTTGAGTGGAGTGCACTGAAGATAGAGGTATAGGCTTGTCTACCGGCCTTTGTCCGTTTTAATAAGGGACAATCAGAAACCAGATGATCTTGAGAGGCACAATACATGCATAAGTTTAATTGACGTCTTCGGTTCTTCTCTGCAGGAGTAAGAGGACTTCTTATTACCCATATTTCCATAGGTTCACTGGGTAAGGAAGTCTTTTCTGGAGCCTTTGAGGGAATAAAAGGTTTTCGGTCTTTAGAATGAAAAAGGGCTTTTTCTGCCTTTCTTTCTCTTAATCTTCTGTCAATGCTGATTGATAAGTGAATTAGAGCGTTCAAAGTAGTAGGGAGTTCTGTTCTAGATAGTTCGTCTTTTACAGCTTCAGATAACCCAATTCGAAATTGGTTGCGCAATGTGATGTCATTCCATTGCGTTTCTACAGCCCATCTTTTAAACTCAGCAATGTAATCTTCAACGGGTCTATTTCTTTGCTGTAGTGTTCTGATTGTTAAATCAGCTGTAGCTTGTTTGTTAGGATCTTCATAGAGAAGAGACATGGCTTCAAAAAATTCATCCAGTGAGTCTAAGATGGGGTCATCGTTTTCCAGAAAGGAATGGGCCCATGACATAGGTTCACCTCTTAGAAAGGAAATAACCGAACAAACTTTAGTTCTTTCTGTAGGATAGGATCGAGGTTTCAAAGCAATTAATAATTTGCAGGTGTTGAGGAACTCTCTGTATTTTGAACGATCTCCAGAGAACTTTTCTGGGTTACATACAGCAGGATCACTAGCCGAGTGCAGAATGGTATGAGGAGTATGAGTTTGTAGATCTCTGACATAAGTGAGAATTATTTCGTTAGTAACTTGCAGGTCTTGCACACCTTGGGCTAGTGTATCAACTCTTTGATTCAGCGTAGTTATAGTAGAATCGAAATCTGCTGGATCCATTACAAGGGCTGGATTAATCTGTCACGTCTAAACATTTGTTATGAAGGAACACAACTGCAGATTTCTTATAGTTTGAATATTTATTATAAAAAGTAAAAGGTATTGACTTTAATTCCAATTTACAGGTACTGTAGCTTTAAGTAGTAAACGATAACTGAAGTCCACAATTATATGCACTGTAGCTTTAAGTAGTAAACGATAACTGAAGTCCACAATTAGATGCACTGTAGCTTTAAGTAGTAAACGATAACTGAAGTCCACAATTAGATGCACTGTAGCTTTAAGTAGTAAACGGTAACTGAAGTCCACAATTATATACACTGTAGCTTTAAGGAGTAAACTGTGACTGAATCAGAAAGAGTCCTTTAGTAGTATTAATTAATTAGGTGATAAGAAATTACAATAGCTGTTCCATAGACTTTAACTGAAGTAAGACAGATGCAGCTAACTGAGACAAAGTATGAGTTGAAGTTAGCTGTAACGGGTTGGCTTTAACGAAGGACTTTGGAGACAGGAAATAACAGCTTTGAGATGCAACGCTTATCACAGAGGTTTTACTTAGCTTCCGGCACATAGAACACTGGTTCCCGAGATTTCCTCAGAGGCGGTTTATCCTGCATGGATAGAGTTCAGCTTTAGTCGTGGATGAGGAAAGGTGAAGGGAACTTGAAGTCTTCCAGTCCGGTAACAGAGGGCTTTCACAACGATGTTGCAGCCGGTTCGTGAGTACGGAACGTAGTTCATTAATCCAGCGTCGATCAGCTGGTGCGGTCAGATTAAATAGGGAGACCGTGTCATAAAGAGGTGTGGCTAAGCTCCGTGGAACCAGGAAGTAAGAGGATATTATAATTAAGGCATGACAGATATATTGCTTGATATTTTAACATTTTTAAAAAAATGTTATCCAAAAATATTGACAATTTTAAATGTTTATCCAAAAATATTAAATTGAGGCCACTGTGAAAGTAACATCACTAAACAATTTCTAGTAGATAAATTAGAGCAAATAAAGTACAAATACATTACAACAAGGTTAATAACACAAAACAGATCAGACCTTTCCAAGGTGGATCCATTTTATTGGTTATTAACCTTGAAATCTCATAGCATTCATCTCAAGATCGTGTGATTAACGCGGAAGAAACGTGTTATTTAGATGTTAACGGTTTCCAGACTTGGTGTTGTCACCGTCAGGAAAATCTTGTTTGCAGATTGTGATCACCTTGATAACACACACAAAATTCTTGCTGAAATTCAGAAAATTCACTAATTGTTTGAAGATTGCAGTCTTATTAAAAGACTTTACTTGTTAAAAAAAAAAAAAAAAAAAAAAGTAAATACAAATAAGTCAATGGGACCTGATGGAATACACCCAAAGTTAATGTGGATAAGTGCAAGATAATGCATCTTGGATATAAAAACCCAAGGGCAGAGTACAGATATTTGATAGAGTCCTAACCTCAACATCTGAGGAAAAGGATTTAGGGGTGATTATTTCTGATGACTTAAAGGTAGGCAGACAATGTAATAGAGCAGCAGGAAATGCTAGCAGAATGCTTGGTTGTATAGGGAGAGGTATTAGCAGTAGAAAGAGGGAAGTGCTCATGCCATTGTACAGAACACTGGTGAGACCTCACTTGGAGTATTGTATGTAGTACTGGAGACCGTATCTCCAGAAGGATATTGATACTTTAGAGAGAGTTCAGAAAAGGGCTACTAAACTGGCTCATGGATTGCAGGATAAAACTTACAAGGAAAGGTTAAAGGAACTTAACATGTATAGCTTGGAGGAAAGACAAGACAGGGGGATATGATAGAAACATTTAAATACATAAAGGGAATTAACACAGTAAAGGAGGAGACTATATTTAAAAGAAGAAAAACTACCACAACAAGAGGACATAGTCTTAAATTAGAGGGTCAAAGGTTTAAAAATAATATCAGGAAGTATGTAAGGACATGAAGGGGTGCTGCCCTGCGACAGCACTGTCCCTTTAAGTGTGGGAACCAACTTAGCAGAGAAATAATGCAAGGACACGATGTATGGAGTAATAAGAAAATGAATTAAAGAAAACCAAAGGATATATATACACAAAACAAAATATGTACAATGCCACAAATATATAAATATATATAATAAATCAATATAATACAATAGAGCAGGCAGAATACACGTGATAGTCCTTAGGCAAAGGTAAAGGCTTTAGTCAGGATAGTGCAGCCACCACAGAATATAAGTGGGGCACAGATCCTAAGCCACCAAGCACTAAATAAACACCAAGGAGCAAGGCCCGAAGCAGGTCACACAAAAATAAGGCAGCAAGGTCAGGATCACTGGAAAGGGAGTATGGGCAGGAACACTGCAGGCGAACACTGGAACAGGAGGCACAGGACACAGGACCAGGCAGAGACAAGAACACTGGACCATAAGGACATCGGAACACAGGATCAGGATACACAGGATACAAGACACAGGAGCAAGGAGTCAGAATCACGGGAACCAGGAAACAGCAGGTACAGGATGAAGGATAGAGGATAATGACCTGACAGGGAGTGAGGGGAGAAACCAGAATATATAGGTGCTAAACAAGGGCCAGGTGTAGTGCTTAACGAAAAGAAATGAGAAACAGTGCCAAACAGAAACAGTGGTGAGTGCGAGTACTGCACGAGGGCATATTAACTAAGGAGTGTCGTGACACTCCCCTTAAGGAGCGACTCCCGGCGCTCCAAAACCCAAAGATCCCCCATGGGCGACAGAAGAAAAACAGGGTCACCCAACCAGTAGAGGAAAACAAGGAGGGGGCTTAGGAGGAATGACAAATGGAAAGTCCCAAGGAAGAAACCAACGAGGCAGGGTAGGAGCATAGAAAAGAAAGGACCATAGAGAATCAAGACACACTAGGAGGGTAGACACGTAAACAGAAATCAAGGTTTCATACGATAAGGACTTCACATTACCAGTGATTGACAAACGTGTCATCCTACTAGACCTGGGGCTATCGCTAGAAACAGGAGCATAACTCAGCGTTCCTGGGTCTGACTTGGTTTCTGGCTTGCTAGTTTCTCGGAATAAAGGCCGCGGTGCATCACTTGTAGAAGGGAGAACAGTCTCAGAGTCAGCTTGGGTAGGTGCCACTGGGATCAATTGAGAAGAATCCCCTTGATTAATGAGTACAGGATCAGGAGCACTCTGCGAACCCTCCTCAGACCGCAGAAATGCATCAAGGGATAGCTCCCCCAATCTCTCGGAGCGTGAGGCCAGCCAAAGCAGGGACAACTCTCTCTCAAACTGATTAAATTCGGTAACATATAGAGATACCGGGTCACCTTGATCATTCTCTTCGTTTGGAGTTTGGTTAAACTGCTGATTAGAAGAGTCTTCAATGTTATGTTCAGGTACAAGTGTGGTAGTTTGTGCTTCCTCTTGCAGCAGGGAAATTGTCCTACCAGGACTTGTAATTTGAAGAACAGGGATAGACTTGCCTATAACCGTAGATTCTTCTTCAGACCGTTTGTTCTGAACAAGCCCTGTCTCATTCAGATCCTTTCCGTGTTTGTCATGTTGCACCAAGTTTGACTCGTTGAATTCCACTTGAGGATGACAGTCTTCTTTACATGGTGTCAACTCATCTTTTACAGTTGCAAGAGAGGTGCCAATCCCCGAACCCCCAGAGGTAAAAGGGTTAGAATTGGTATCATCCAACCTCTCCATATCAAAGTCGTGAGCTGCCTTTGGGACGATAACTTCCTCTTCCACTGATTTCTCTGAAGCTTCCACCTCAAGTTTCTCAGCCTTCTCAGACAGTGTTTTAGAAGTATGTCGTTTGCCACGTTTCCTACGTGGTGACCTTTTGACGGGAGGATCATCTTCTATGTGATTAGCTTCCAACTTCAGTGACCCAGCCTTGTCGTCAATTGCATCGCCCGAAGCAACTTTTATAGGTGACTCTCCCAGTTTCAAGTCTCCAGTATTAGATGACTCAGGAAGAGGTGTAGAAATTGGAACTTCTGTTTCTATGGATTCAGTATTGTCCCTCGGAGCATGAACTGCATTGTCCTTTGCGGGACTGATATCCAGATCAGATCCAGTTACCAGGTCAAGGTTACTGGTGGTCTCCTCAATAGTCACGTTGATGGAGGAATTAGTTTCTCTGGTTGTTGTCTCAGGTGAGTCTGGGCAGACTTTGCTTGAGACACTTTCTGACCAGACTAGTACCCTCCTGAACGGTGTCGAGATCGCTCATCTTGCTAGGCGGTATTCTCACTCTGGGAATAGGCGAGTTGATCTTGCAGAAGAGAGACGGTGGCATAAGGGCACTGTGGGTCTCTGGTATCGAGACAATATTTGAAAACTGCATACTGGTACAGCGTTCATGTTCAGGCTGCTCGTCATCCAGAGCTGCTATACAGCGAGCACCAATATCATCGAAGATCTGGTCCATGAGAGGATCGCCCGTGCTATACAACCCCTCCATATCATCTTCTGCAGTTTGGAATGAAAAGCTTTCAGCTTTTAATTCGTGAGGAACTTCGGTTTTGCAGGCGGGAGGACCAATAAGCCATTTGCCCAAGTCAGAGTCAGGAGGATTAGTTATGCTATGTACATCAGAAAAGGGAATACCATCATTATTAACAGGCATAAAGACAGTCATTCTTTCTTGTACAAGATCAATAATGAATTGAACTTCAGGTAACAAGGCAACAAAATTATTGTGCATTACTCTTACTTGTCTCTGCAAATATGACAGAGATTTTTTATGTGATATCTCTTTAAGAGACATACGGATAAGTGTATACACCCTACTTATCACAGGAGGCTCTCTCAACCATATATCGCAATTAGGTAACTGAGAAAGCAACGAGTCACATATATTTTTGTGAAAAGTTTGAAGTTCATTGATAAATCCACATAATACAGATTTCTGGATTTGACAGGAGACGTCTATAGTAGACAAGCATAAATTAGAGGCCTTTCCAATCTGCCGCTGAATTTGCCTTAATTGATTACAACAAGTCTCAATGAGAGCACACTTTTGCTGTGAATCAGCGTGAATACCAACAATGTTATCCATCGTGATCCTAGACATTATTCTCTGCTGGTTCCAAGTGGTCAGATCATTCTGTAAGGGCATGAAGGGGTGCTGCCCTGTGACAGCACTGTCCCTTTAAGTGTGGGAACCAACTTAGCAGAGAAATAATGCAAGGACACGATGTATGGAGTAATAAGAAAATGTATTAAAGAAAACCAAAGGATATATATACACAAAACATGTACAATGCCACAAATATATAAATATATATAATAAATCAATATAATACAATAGAGCAGGCAGAATACACGTGATAGTCCTTAGGCAAAGGTAAAGGCTTTAGTCAGGATAGTGCAGCCACCACATAATATAAGTGGGGCACAGACCCTAAGCCACCAAGCACTAAATAAACACCAAGGAGCAAGGCCCGAAGCAGGTCACACAAAAATAAGGCAGCAAGGTCAGGATCACTGGAAAGGGAGTATGGGCAGGAACACTGCAGGCGAACACTGGAACAGGAGGCACAGGACACAGGACCAGGCAGAGACAAGAACACTGGACCATAAGGACATCGGAACACAGGATCAGGATACACAGGATACACAGGATACACAGGATACACAGGATACAAGACACAGGAGCAAGGAGCAAGGAGTCAGAATCACGGGAACCAGGAAACAGCAGGTACAGGATGAAGGATAAAGGATAATGATCTGACAGGGAGTGACAAAGTATTACTTTACTGAGATGGTAGTGGATACATGGAATAGCATTCCAGCTGAAGTGGTTAACACAGTAAAGGAGTTTAAGCATGCATAGGATAGGCATAAGGCTATCCTAACTATAAGATAATGCCAGGGACTAATGAAAGTATTTAGAAAATCGGGCAGACTAGATGGGCCGAATGGTTCTTATCTGCCGTCACATTCTATGTTTCTATATGTGTGTGTTTGCATATACAACAATATTTAACATTTTCATGAGGTCATGTTTTTATTTTATTTTTTTTATTAGTTTGGAAAAGGGGGGTCTTGTGGGGCACTTAAATAGTATGTGCCTACAGGTGCTTGTAAATTCGTCCCTATTTGTGGACAAAATGAATTTAGGTATTACTTTTTTCTGAACTTTGTTATTTGTTTGCTAAGTGATAGCATGGGATTTTTTTTTGTTCATTCACCTAGTGTTTTGATTTGGACACATTTGATCTTTTCTGAAATAGTATTTGGATAAACAAAAACATTCTCATACTGCAAACTTTGTACATAATATAAATATTATGTATGTATTTTACAGTACACTGAAATGCACATTTTGCGCCACTTGGTTCACAGATCAAATGAGCATAGGTATATGAAAAGTAGTCATCCAGAGAACCACAGAAGTTATTGTCTTCATTTATACATAGAAATTGAGAAATCCTTCTTGATTCTGTAGTAGCAATCAGCAAATTATTGGGATCAGCAAATTATAATCAATACCAATATGTATGTTTGCACAATGATTCCACCTTGCATATACAAAAATTAGAAAATACAATATCCCAGTCCTTTTTAAAGATATCTTTTGTATTTAATAACAAAACTTATCTAGGTAATGAATCTCACATATTTGTTGCTTTTTCTACAGAAGCCTTTTCTGCTGCTATCCGTGGAATCCTCTTTCTTTGCATTCCGATAGATGACCCCTTGTCCTTTTATTTATTTTTAAAGTGTTTTACCAGGAAGAATACATTGATATAATTTTTTTTTTACTTTCAAGTATGCCCGGGAGATCATTTACAATATCATGTTACATATTTAAACAAAGACTATATACAAGGCCACTTAAAGATTACCAATAATTGCAGTTGTATTTTGTGTTAAGATACAATTAAGTAGATGTTCTCAGGGATTTAACCCGGTTAAGGACGAGGTCCGTCACACGGGGGAATGCGTTAATGACGAGTGACGGACCTCGTCCGTCACGCGTTAAAATTAACGCCGCGATCGCGCAGTGCCGGCGATCGCGGGGTTAATGCTGTTGCTGGGTCCCTCCGAGTCAGGGGCAGACCGGCAGCAGCAAATCCGGATATCCCAGCCCATGTGATCGCTGTGATAGCCAGTCACAGCGGTCACAATGCTGCTGGGATATCTGATCCGCCTCCCTCCACCTCGTGTGGGTTTGTGAAGTGGAGAGAGACGGATCGGTGCTACATTGTGTCCCTGATTTATTGCAGAGTTATACTTAAGTATAAAATTCACTTTTGTGGAGTTAAAAAAAAAATTAACCCTTTCCCTGCTGCTTGATCACTGCTAGCAGTGATCAATATACAGGTCACAGTACTTTACTGTGATCTATTTTTTTTTTTTTTACTTTCAAGGGTTAATTTTTAGGTTTTTTGTAACCCTAAGGGGTTAAATTTTATTATTTGATTTTATTAATTTGTGATTTAGTTATTTTGGTGGGTGGAATTTAGTGGGAATTAGGGTATAAAAAGAGTTTTGTTAGCTGTGTTAGCTGTATTAACAATGTTTAGAAAGTATAGCGCGGAGGAGGCTTATGCCCTGTTAGCGGCAGACTCAGAGGCGACTGACACTGCCTCAGAGAGTGAAGCAGGGAGTGACGCAGGGGATGCAGGGGACATGGACTATGTGCCAGATACTGCAGGACCATCAGGAGAAATCGACGATTCCCCTAATGCTGACCATGGCGCAGATGACTGGGTACCCCCTAATAATTTTTCCCCAGACATCCCAGTGTTTACAGGCAATCCTGGCATACAGGCGGACCTGTCTGCCTATAGTGCGCTGGATGTTATGCAGCTGTTCTTGGGGGATGAGATTTTTGGGGAGATAGTCACCCAGACTAATCTCTATGCGGAGCAATATCTGGCACGCAATCCAGACTCTCTTATCTCTAGGAAAGAGAGATGGTACCCAACCAGTGTGCCAGAATTTAAACAATTCTGGGCACTGACCATGTTAATGGGGCTAATTAAAAAGCCCACAATTAGGATGTATTGGGCTAAACATCCTATTTTCAATACTCCTATTTTTGCCGAGACAATGACAAGGGAAAGATATGAAGACATACTAAGATTTATGCACTTTAGTGATAACAACAAGTGCCCCCCAAAAGGTGATCCGCAGTATGATCTTCTTTACAAACTACGCCCTTTAATTGCCCACTTTAACAGTAAATTTGCCGCTATATATACCCCCAATAAAAACATTTCCATTGACGAGTCCCTAATGAAGTTTAAGGGAAGACTGGGGTTTAGACAATATATCCCATCCAAAAGATCCAGATATGGGATCAAATTTTATAAACTATGTGAAAGTGGCAGTGGCTACGTATACACCTTCCGTGTATACGAAGGAAGGGATAGCCACCTTGATCCCCCAGGTTGCCCAGATACAGTAGGGACAAGTGGAAAAATTGTCTGGGACTTAATAATGCCACTACTTAATAAAGGTTATCATCTATACATCGATAACTTTTATAATAGCATCCCACTGTTACAAATGTTGTATTGCTTCAAGACCGTGGCCTGTGGCACTATTCGGAAGAGTCGCACAGGTTTCCCAAAGGCTCTAGCGAACAAAAAAATGAAAAGGGGGGAAACAGCAGCTCTCTGCCAGAATGAACTGCTGGCACTCAAGTACAGGGATAAAAAGGATGTTTTCATCTTAACCACCATCCATGGTGAAAACACTCGGAGGGTCGCAGTTCGTGGCAGAGACGAATATAAACGGGTGCCAGTCTGCATACGGCAATATAATCGGCATATGGGGGGGCGTTGACCTGTCCGATCAACTGATGCAGCCATATTTGATCATGAGAAAGACCAGGGCATGGTATAAAAAAGTGGGCATATACCTTTTGCAGATGGCAATCCACAATGCCTTTGTTATTTTTAAAAAGGCAAATGCTGGGCTGAAAAGCACTTTTCTTTCTTTCCAGTTTGAGCTAATTTTTAAGCTGCTAGAATGCCACACAAGGAGACCATCAGTGGAGCCTAGCAGAAGAATGGAGGCAGGTCACTTCTGCTTTAAGATTCCACCAACCCCTAAAAAACAAAACCCCCAGAAAAGGTGCAGGGTGTGTTACAAGAGGGGCGTAAGAGTTGAGACCAGCTATTACTGCCCTGATTGCCCCTCTCAGCCCGGCCTATGTATTGGCCATTGTTTTAAAATTTTTCACACCCAGGCCGAATAAGTAGACCAGTTTTGGGGTGTGATTTTTGGTTACCGAATCTTGGCTTTGTCTACCGTTTATCCTGTCTTCTCTGATCCTTGACCTCGGCTTGTCCTATCGTTGTTCCGTTTCTCTTTACTCCTTTGACCTCGGCTTGTACCTTGACAATTCTCTGCTTGTATAGCCCGGCCATTCTAAGGACCGGTATTACAAGTTTCTCTCTCTGTGTTCTCTCTCTTTGTGGTCTGTCTGTGTTTTGGTTTCGGAATCCATGACAGCTTTGCCCGGGACGCAGATAACTGTGTACTACCCCCGGATAAGTTTACCCCAACTATTCTGTATATGGGGGTATCATTGCACTAAGATGACATAGCTGAGCAACATATTAGGTGTTATACTGCCGTAGCACACATAAGGATAGCAAAATATACAGTAACATCTCCAAGTGTGTGTCAAAAAGGCAGAAAAAATGCTAATTGCAACTAGACTTGGTACAAACTAACAAAAAAATGATCCTACACTAAGGTTTAGAATATACCTTTTGAAATACCCTGGGGTGTCTACTTTAAGAAATGGTAGGCCTTTGTGGGGTAGTTTGAATTTAATACCTGCTAAGATGCTTGGAAATTGCACATAGGCCCAGCGTCAAAATTCAAAGTTCGGTAAAAACTGATATGGCTTGGTCTCCTATATGGCACTGTAGCTTCACAAAATAGTCCCAAAGACATACAATAGGGGTGTCATTTTACTCAGAAGACTTAGCTGAACATAATTTGGGGGGTATGAACTTAGTGGCACATGTGAAATATACAAAATGCCCAGCACAAATGCAATCCATATGTAAAAAACGCACAAAATAATTTTATACCACATACTTTGGCATCTATTGGTGAAAAAATGGGGGCATGTTAAGGCACAATATGCACCTTATGAGATACCCTGGAGTGTCTACTTTAAGAAATGGTAGGCCTTTGTGGGGTAGTTTGAATTTAAAACATGCTAAGATGCTTGGAAATTGCACATAGGCCCAGCGTCAAAATTCAAAGTTCGGTAAAAACTGATATGGCTTGGTCTCCTATATGGCACTGTAGCTTCACAAAATAGTCCCAAAGACATACAATAGGGGTGTCATTTTACTCAGAAGACTTAGCTGAACATAATTTGGGGGGTATGAACTTAGTGGCACATGTGAAATATACAAAATGCCCAGCACAAATGCAATCCATATGTAAAAAACGCACAAAATAATTTTATACCACATACTTTGGCATCTATTGGTGAAAAAATGGGGGCATGTTAAGGCACAATATGCACCTTATGAGATACCCTGGAGTGTCTACTTTTACAAATGGTAGGCCTTTGTGGGTTTTTTTTGAACAGTCAAACTGTTATAATACCCCAAATGGAAGCATAGGCTCATTAAATCCGTCTCTCAAAATTCTACTGTGAGTACTGAAAAGGACAGGTCTCCTATATGGCACTGTAGCTTCACGAACTAGTGCCAAAGACATACAATGGGGGTGTCATTTTACTCAGAAGACTTAGCTGAACATAATTTGGGGGGTTTGAACTTAGTGGCACATGTGAAATATACAAAATGCCCAGCACAAATGCAATCCATATGTAAAAAACGCACAAAATTATTTTTTACCACATACTTTGGCATCTATTGGTGAAAAAATGGGGGCATGTTAAGGCACAATATGCACCTTATGAGATACCCTGGAGTGTCTACTTTTACAAATGGTAGGCCTTTGTGGGTTTTTTTTGAACAGTCAAACTGTTATAATACCCCAAATGGAAGCATAGGCTCATTAAATCCGTCTCTCAAAATTCTACTGTGAGTACTGAAAAGGACAGGTCTCCTATATGGCACTGTAGCTTCACGAACTAGTGCCAGAGACATACAATGGGGGTGTCATTTTACTCAGAAGACTTAGCTGAACATAATTTGGGGGGTTTGAACTTAGTGGCACATGTGAAATATACAAAATGCCCAGCACAAATGCAATCCATATGTAAAAAACGCACAAAATTATTTTTTACCACATACTTTGGCATCTATTGGTGAAAAAATGGGGGCATGTTAAGGCACAATATGCACCTTATGAGATACCCTGGAGTGTCTACTTTTACAAATGGTAGGCCTTTGTGGGTTTTTTTTGAACAGTCAAACTGTTATAATACCCCAAATGGAAGCATAGGCTCATTAAATCCGTCTCTCAAAATTCTACTGTGAGTACAGAAAAGGACAGGTCTCCTTTATGGCACTGTAGCTTCACGAACTAGTGCCAAAGACATACAATGGGGGTGTCATTTTACTCAGAAGACTTAGCTGAACATAATTTGGGTGGTTTGAACTTAGTGGCACATGTGAAATATACAAAATGCCCAGCACAAATGCAATCCATATGTAAAAAGTGCACAAAATTATTTTATACCACATACTTTGGCAACTATTGGTGAAAAAATGGGGGCATGTTAAGGCACAATATGCACCTTATGAGATACCCTGGAGTGTCTACTTTTACAAATGGTAGGCCTTTGTGGGTTTTTTTTGAACAGTCAAACTGTTATAATACCCCAAATGGAAGCATAGGCTCATTAAATCCGTCTCTCAAAATTCTACTGTGAGTACTGAAAAGGACAGGTCTCCTATATGGCACTGTAGCTTCACGAACTAGTGCCAAAGACATACAATGGGGGTGTCATTTTACTCAGAAGACTTAGCTGAACATAATTTGGGGGGTTTGAACTTAGTGGCACATGTGAAATATACAAAATGCCCAGCACAAATGCAATCCATATGTAAAAAATGCACAAAATTATTTTTTACCACATACTTTGGCATGTATTGGTAAAAAAATGGGGGCATGTTAAGGCACAATATGCACCTTATGAGATACCCTGGAGTGTCTACTTTTACAAATGGTAGGCCTTTGGGGTTTTTTTTCGAACAGACAGACTGTTATAATACCCCAAATGGAAGCATAGGCTCATTAAATCTGTCTCTCAAAATTCTACTGTGAATACTGAAAAGGACAGGTCTCCTATATGGCACTGTAGCTTCACGAAATAGTGCCAAAGACATACAATGGGGGTACCGTTGTACTCAGCAGAAGTAACTGAACACATAATAAAACTTTGTACAGGAATAGCACACACCAACTTTACAAAATACACATGAGAAGTTCTTTGTTATACGTTTGTGTGCGAAAACCCCCAAAAAACACAATTTTACTCCAATATTTAGCAGAGGTTGGCGGTAAAATGGCTACGTAGAAAGTGTCAAAACAACCTTAGGTAAATAGCCTGGGGTGTCTACTTTATATAAATATATACTTTTGTGTGGCAATTTTGTTTTCTTTTATGGCTATTAGGCTTACAAGACAAACATACCAAATTCTAAAATCGCTCCACATAAAAAGTGTATTTTACTCCTTGTGCTTTGTGACCTGTAACTACCAAAAAAAACTGAAAATCCCAGACACATTATATATTCTGTAATTCAGAACAACTAAATGAATTTATTTTTAATTACTTTCCTTAACCTGCACTAATTATGTACACATTATTATGGCAAAAACTGTAAAGAAAACACACAAAAATTCATTTTTTTGCATATTTCTGTATTTTTTTAATAATAAATAAGCATTTATATATATATATGTGTTACATCAAATTAAAGCCCTTTCTGTCCTTTAAAAAACGGTATATAATATGTGTCGGTGCAATGAATAAGTAAAAAGCAAATTGCAGTTGAACGCAAATAGCAAAAAATGCAAAAAATGCCATTGTCATTAAGTGAAAGACAAGCTTCTGAAGCTCTGTCCTTAACCCTTTAAGTCCGGAGGACGTACTATTACGCCACGCAGAAACCGGCTCTAAACGCCGGCGGGCGTAATAGTACGTCCTCGCTTTTATTGCCGCCCACGTGGCCAGCGGTATTCTCCCGCTGCAGATCGCGGTCGGGGGGGATGCCTGGCCCCCCGGGCAACCCCCCCTGTGGCCGGTGACCGCGATCTGCAGTCTCTGATCGCAGTGACAGGCTGTCACTGCGACCAGTATTCAGCATGTGTCAGCCGATTTCAAATCGGCTGACACATGCGGCCGGCGGCTTTCCCCTTCTGCAGATCGCGGTCGGGGGACTTACCTGGCCCCCCAGGCAGTCCCCCTGGGGTCAGTGACCGCGATCTGCGAAGTCTGATCGCAGTGACAGGCTGTCACTGCGATCTCAAAGCACTCTGATCGCAGTGACAGCCTGTCACTGCGATCAGTGTTACATGTGTCAGCCTATTGGCTGACACATGTAACTGGCACAGTGATCCCCCTGCAGATTGGAAGGGGGGAGTGCTTGTACCACCCAGGCACTCCCCCCTGTGGTCAATTACCCAATCTGCAGGAGGTGATCACAGTGACAGGCAGTCACTGTGATCACTGATCCTGTGTGTCAGCCAGTGATGTGACATCACTGGCTGACACTGTCTCTGCCCCCTGTCCTGTAAAAAAAATAAAATATTAGTTCAAAAAATAAATAAAAAAAATTACAGTTACAAATAAAATATACTTAGATCATATATATTATATATATATGATCTAAGTATATATATATATATATATACACATACACACATTTACACATACACGACGTGTATTTAAATATTAATATATATATATATATATATATATATTAATATCAAATTACACGTAGACTGATACTGATTAAATATATATATAATTATTGTTATATATATATTTATATATAATATAAAAAAAATATATATGTAAATACGTAAAAAAATAAAATTAAAAAAATATTTAAAAATAAATAATTAAAAATTATATAGATGTGTGTTATTTCGTTCTAACTGTATTGTGATAATAATATATATATATTTATATCAAAATACACGTAGAACAAAATAATATATATCATAATATATATATCTATATACATAAATATATACGTATATATCACTATATATACCTATATATAAATAAAAATATTAAAAAAAAATTATATATATATATACGTATATATACACATATGTATATATATACATATATTAATTCTACACATATATTTATGTAATAATTTTACATAATTAGGTATCCTAATTAATTACAATTAGCGGGACCTGCCTGACAACCCATGCCGAAAGTATAGGGAATTTAATTTGCTAGCACTATATTTAACCCTATAACTTTCCAAGACACCATAAAACCTGTACATGGGGGGTACTGTTCTACTCGGGAGACTTTGCTGAACAAAAATATTAGTGTTTCAAAACAGTAAAATGTATTACAACGATGATATCACCAGTAAAAGTGACGTTTTCTGCATTTTTCATGCACAAACAGCACTTACACGGACGATATTATTGCTGCAATACTTTTTACTGTTTTGAAATACAAATATTTGTGTTGAGCGAAGTCTCCCGAGTACAACAGTACCCCACATGTACAGGTTTTATGGTGTTTTCAAAAGTTACAGCGTCAAATATAAGGCTTGTGTTTCAGTTTTTTCACATTAAAATTCGCCAGATTGCTTACGTTGCCTTTGTGACCCTATGGTAGCCCAAGAATGAAAATTACCCCTATGATGGCATACCATTTGCAATAGTAGACAACCCAAGGTATTGCAAATGGGGTTTGTCCAGACTTTTTTAGTAGCCACTTAGTCACAAACACTGGCCAAAATTGGCGTTTTTTGCATTTTTCACACACAAACAAATACTAACGCTAACTTTGGCCAGTGTTTGTGACCAAATGGCTACTAAAAAAGACTGGACATACCCCATTTGCAATACCTTGGGTTGTCTACTATTGCAAATGGTATGCCATTATGGGTGTAAATTTAATTCCTGGGCTACTATACAGTCTCAAAGGCAACGTAACCAATCTGGCGAATTTCAATTTCAAATGTAACACGCTATATTTGACCCTGTAACTTCCCAAAACACCATAAAACCTGTATATAGGGGGTACTGTTTTACACGTGAGACATCGCTGAATACAAATATGTGTATTGCATTGCAGTAAAAGCAAACAGTATTTTGACATCCACAGTTAAAATGTCACATAGAACTAAAAAAAAATAAAAAAATCTTTTTTTCTCCCATTTTTTTATATATTTTTTATATTAAATTATGTTCAATACCTAAATATTTAATGTTAAATGAAAGCCCTGTTTCCCCTGAATAAAATGATATATAATAAGGGGGGATGCATTTAATATGAAAGAGGTGAATTACGGTTGGACAGACATATAGCGCAAATGCCAGGTTTTGTTTACGTTTTGTTCTGTTCACAACTTGTACATTTGGCTGCGGTGTTAAGGGGTTAAGGGGTTAAGGACTGAGCCAAATGTACAAGCTGTGAACAGAACAAAACGTAAACAAAACCTGGCATTTGCGCTACATGTCTGTCCAACCGTAATTCACCTCTTTCATATTAAATGCACCCCCCTTATTATATATCTTTTTATTCAGGGGAAACAGGGCTTTCATTTAATATCAAATATTTAGCCATGAAGCATAATTTAATATGAAAAAAATTGGAGAAAATAAGAAATTTTGTAATTTTTTTAGTTCTACATGACATTTTAACTGTCAATGTCATAATACTGTTTGCTTTTACTGCAATAAAATACACATATTTGTACTCAGCAAAGTCTCACGTGTAAAACAGTACCCCCTATGTACAGGTTTTATGGTGTTTTGGGAAGTTACAGGGTAAAATATAGTGTGTTACATTTGAAATTGAAATTCGCCAGATTGGTTACGTTGCCTTTGAGACTGTATAGTAGCCCAGGAAATAAATTTACACCCATAATGGCATCCCATTTGCAATAGTAGACAACCCAAGGTATTGCAAATGGGGTATGTCCAGACATTTTTAGTAGCCATTTGGTCACAAACACTGGCCAAAGTTAAGGTTAGTATTTGTTTGTGTGTGGAAAATGCAAAAAACGCCAATTTTGCCAAGTGTTTTTGACTAAGTGGCTACTAAAAAAAGACTGGACATACCCCATTTGCAATACCTTGGGTTGTCTACTATTGCAAATGGTATGCCATCATAGGGGTAATTTTCATTCTTAGGCTACCATAGGGTCACAAAGGCAACATAAGCAATCTGGCAAATTTTTATGTGAAAAAAATGAAACACAAGCCTTATATTTGACGCTGTAACTTTTGAAAACACCATAAAACCTGTACATGGGGGGTACTGTTGTACTCGGGAGACTTCGCTGAACACAAATATTTGTGTTTCAAAACAGTAAAAAGAATTGCAGCAATAATATCGTCCGTGTAAGTGCTGTTTGTGCTTGAAAAATGCAAAAAACTTCACTTTTACTGGCGATATCATCGTTGTAATACATTTTACTGTTTTGAAACACTAATATTTGTGTTCAGCGAAGTCTCCCGAGTAAAACAGTACCCCCTATCTACAGGTTTTATGGTGTCTTGGAAAGTTATAAGGTTAAATATTGTGCTAGCAAATTAAATTCCCTATACTTTCGGCATGGGTTGTCAGGCAGGTCCCGCTAATTGTAATTAATTAGGATACCTAATTTTGTAAAAATATTACATAAGTATATGTGTAGAATTAATATATGTATATACCGTGTTTCTCCGAAAATAAGACCGGGTCTTATATTAATTTTAGTCCCCAAAAACACACTAGGGCTTATTTTCAGGGTAGGGCTTATTTATTTACGGTACCGGTATGTACATTGAACCCCCCCTTTAATTAATCCACCCCCCCTTTAATTAATCCACCCCCCTTTAATAAATCCACCCCCTCTAATTAATCCACCCCCCTTTAATAAATCCACCCCCTCTAATTAATCCACCCCCTTTAATAAATCCACCCCCTCTAATTAATCCACCACCCTTTAATAAACCCACCCCCTCTAATTAATCCACCCCCCTTTAATACATCCACCCCCTCTAATTAATCTACCCCTCCTTTAATAAATCCACCTCCTCTAATTAATCCACCCCTCCTTTAATAAATCCACCCCCTCTAATTAATCTACCCCTCCTTTAATAAATCCACCCCCTCTAATTAATCCACCCCTCCTTTAATAAATCCACCCCCTCTAATTAATCCACCCCCTCTAATTAATCCACCCCCTTTAATAAATCCACCCCCTTTAATAAATCCACCCCCCTTTAATAAATCCACCCCTCTAATAAATCCACCCCTCCTTTAATAAATCCACACCTCTAATTAATCCACCCCTCTAATTAATCCACCCCTCTAATTAATCCACCCCCCTTTAATAAATCCACCCCCTCTAATTAATCCACCACCCCTTTAATTAATCCACCACCCCTTTAATTAATCCACCCCCTCTAATTAATCCACCCCCTCTAATTAATCCACCACCCCTTTAATTAATCCACCACCCCTTTAATTAATCCACCCCCCCTTTAATTAATCCACCCCCCCTTTAATTAATCCACCCCCCCTTTAATTAATTCACCCTCCCTTTAATTAATTCACCCCCCCCCCCTTTAATTAATTAAGTCCCAGACATAAAATACCGGTATCTACTCACAGTTCAAAGAGTCCGACCACTGGGTGCCTCACCGCCCGGAATGGATCCTTCCGCTGAAGATCCGTGAAGGCAGACTGACGGCGCTGCGCACGTCGTCATCACGCTGCGCACGTCGTCATCACGCTGCGCGATGCCGCGGCCCGCAACGCTCCTCCCCCTCCTCCTCATAGAAGAAGGAAGTCCCGCCGGGCCGCAAAGGTAAAATGCCTAGGTCTTATTTTCGGGGTGGGGCTTATATTGCAGCCCACCCCGAAAATTCAGCTAGGGCTTATTTTCGGGGTAGGTCTTATTTTCGGGGAAACACGGTATATATATACATATGTGTATATATACGTGTATATATATATATATATATATATATTTTTATATATTTTTTATTTATATATAGGTATATATATATAGTGATATATATGTATATATTTATGTATATAGATTTATATATTATTTCGTTCTACGTGTATTTTTATATAAATATATATATATATATATATATATATATATATATATATATATATATATATATTAATATCACAATACAGTTAGAACGAAATAAAACACATCTATATATATTTTTAATAATTTATTTTTAATTATTTTTTTAATTTTATTTTTTTACGTATTTACATATTTATTTTTTATATTATATATAAGTATATATATAACAATGATTATATATATATTTAATCAGTATCTGTCTACGTGTAATTTGATATTAATATATCTATATAATTATATATATATTATTATTAAAATACACCTAGACAGTATATGTGTATTTGTAGAAAGGCCATTAGGCCTGAATTTTTGGGAGGAGTAAGTCCCCTACTTAAACTCCCAGGCCCTACTCACCTCTGCCGTTCAGCTGATTGTCTTGTCCCCATAGCAACCAGCACTTCCGGTCCAGCTTCCCGCCAGAATTATTCCTGTTTCCAGCAGTCAAACGTCCTGAAACAGTCCTCTGTCCGTTCAAGGCCTTCCACTCGGTTTTCCGGTCGAGGTACCCGGCTTCCGGTCATGAGACCGGCACGTCCACGTGAGTTAGGCGAAGGAAAAAGCGTCCCGCGATTTCCCGCCGTTCGGGCCTAAAAACGTGGGGGTAGACTCCCTCTATCCTATTTGTATCAATACATGCTCGTTTAAACAAATTCAGCGTTCGCGCCTAAACAGACGAACGCTCTGCACTTTTTCACCTCGTTTACATATTCGTACGTAATTTACCGAAATTGCATATGAAGTATATACACAATATTATTACCGGTATTCTCTTATTCCGTTCGGTCACCCAGGACCAATATATTTCGTATGATTTAAGCACGAACACTATGCTCTAACCCATATTCGGTTAGATCTTATTGAAATGGGCTACAGTATGCACTTAGCCCTATTTTACACGAATTCTACCTTCTTTTATGTATATTCCCTGTTCGGTTACTACTGATACCTACTCATCAGTTTGGGGTTATATTTAACTTGTTTAAATACCAGCCTTTTGGTTTTCTTTTTTTTTTTTAAATTCTTTATTTATTACAAGGTAGAACACCGGATAAATACAAACATTGCAATACAGTAAGATACACAGCATAACGTACATCAAATATTGCAGACTTGAGGAATAGGAGTATAGTATGTAAAATTATTTTACAATCGCATATGTCTATTGTGTATAAACTGCCACGTTCCATAGTCTGTATGTGTTCCGCCAGGTTTTTAGATATACAGAGTAAATAAAATGAATACAACCGAGATCTGAACAGAATTCAGATTCTGAAGTCCAGAATTCTGACAACCTTTCACACTGCATCTACATGTATCGGTCCATATGGAGTATGGGTGGGGACAGAATGTTGAAGGCAGCCCTAATCTTTTGCAGTGTCGTCAGAGCCCCCAGCGTCTCGCTCGTATCGCCTGCGGCTCAACTTATGCAGAGCTGTGCCCACATACTCGGCGCTATTGAGACTTCGCTGCCGGTCAGATCCGAGATAAAAGTAAGGAGAAGAAATATGGAGGTATACAAAGTCGCCAAGAAAGAGAGAGAGAGGGGGAAGAGGGTGACGGGAGAAGAGGAATGGGAAGGAAGGGAACGAGTGGGTCAGGAAGGGTTGGGACATGGAACCAATCACCACGACCTCGATAGGGCTGCGCAGCCCGGATTCGGGCTGGAGCCCCAACAATTGGCAGTATCACGACGGCGGCATAAAGGGTCACTGCGCAGGGTCATCCTGCCCGTTCCAATCGACCTTTCACTGGGGTGGAAGGTGGGCTATTCAAGGGCCGGAGCGATCCGGCCATCAGGGGGAACAGGGGGCCGGGGGAAAAAAACCTCGGCCCCTAGTCGCCAACACCACTCTCTATCCACGGGCCCCATACCCTCTCAAATTTAGACAAAGTACCCCTGACCTGCGCTGTCAGTTTGTCCATCAGAAAGTTATCCCTAATCTTATGGATAACTAGATCTATCGAGGGGGTCCCCCTCTGCAGCCAGACCTGCGCTAAAGCCCTCCGAGCAGCTAAGTTCACCTTCAGTATTAATTTCTGTTCCGACCTAGTCCAGTCATCCATGGATCTGGCCAAGAGGAAAACCCAGGGGTCCAATTGGACCTCTCTATTGAAAACATCCCGTATTAGATCCGCGATCAGTTTCCAATATTTCTGTGCCTCTGGGCAGTCCCACCACATGTGATAGTAAGTCCCCTTCTGGCCGCAACCTCTCCAACACAGATCAGTGGGGACCCTATTCATCCTGCAAAGCTTTACCGGAGTGGTGTACCATCTGAACATGGTCTTATAAGCCTGCTCCTGTAGGGAGACGCACATCGACGAGGTCGCTGCTGCCTCCCAAATCTCCTGCCACTCGACCCCTTCCAGCTCCTCGTTCAAGTCCGCCGCCCATTGGGCAGTATAGGTAAGATCCCCCCACTCTGTCGTAGTCGTGCTGAGATGCACATACAAAATAGTTATTAGACCTTTCGGAAACCGTTCTGTCATGCACATACGCTCGAAGAACGTGAGCGGGGTTAATGCAGCCGTTTTTATCTCTGGGGTCTGTGCAAAGTCCCGCAGTTGGAGGTAACGAAAAAAGTCAGAAGGACTTAAAGGGGCTCGGGATGTCAATCCCTCGAATGTTACAACCGAACCGCCTTCATACAGTTGGTAGAGTCTCTGTACCCCAGTATTCTCTAAACCTTTGAAGTCCCTTGCCTCCATCCTGGGGAGGAACGCCGTATTCCTCAGATAAGGAGCCAAGGGAGACACTTGGGGGGACAAGCTGTACTTTGAGGCTGCTGCATCCCACAATTTTATGGAGTTATTAATAGCCGGGCATGCGACGTAAGTCGTTGGTCTGTGGTCCCGAGGGACCCACATATAGAATTGCGGCAAATCCGGGCCCATAAGAGTAGATTCCAAATCAACCCATTGCCTTTCCCCCACTGGGGAGTGCCACATAGCTATCTGGGTCAGCTGGGCTGCCAAATAATAAAAATAAAAGTTAGGCAGCCCCAGACCTCCCCTCGCCTTTGCCCTATAAAGTACATTACGCGAGACTCTATGGTTCCTATTTTGCCAAATAAATCTACCTACTGCCTTCTGAAGCGCTCCTAAGTCCGCTCTAGTCAGTCGGACCGGGAGCGCCTGAAACAGGAACAAGATGCGAGGGAGGATATTCATCTTCACGGAATGTATTCTACCAATCCATGAGATCGGCTTATCCACCCATTTCTCCATATCGTTTATCAGAGTTCGTAGCATGGGGGTGTAGTTTTGTCGGAACAGCTGTGCAGGGTCTGCCGTAAGTCGGACCCCCAGGTATGTGATATAATCCCTAGCTATACGTATTTTATAAGTTCGTCCTATAATGTCCATGTCCGCGTCACTCACTCTTACCGGAAGCACGCTCGATTTGGTCATGTTGACCTTATATCCGGCTATCCCGCTATACTCTTCCAGCAGAAGCGTCAGCGCTTCCATGGATTCCAGCGGGTCGGTCAGGGTTAGTAGTATATCGTCTGCGAAACCCGATACGACGTATTCCTGCCCTCCAACCATGACTCCCTTAATAGCTGCGGTCTCTCTCATAGCCTGCAAAAGGGGTTCCAGAGAGAGGGCAAACAGCAAGGGCGACAAAGGGCAGCCCTGCCTGGTTCCGTTCCCCAAACTGAAAGGCAGCGGATCGGCCCCTGCTAATCTGACCCGAGCCCTAACATCTGTGTACATAGCTCTGATCACTGTTATAAACAGAGTTGGGAAACCGAGATGTCTCAGTACTTCGAAAAGATACGGCCATTTCACCCTATCGAAAGCCTTCTCGGCGTCGAGTGATAATATCAGGGTCGGGGCATCCCGAGCGGATTGCCGCCATATGAGGTCCACATTGCGCCTAGTATTCTCAAACAGTTGCCTGCTTGGAACGAAGCCTACTTGATCAGGATGTATTAAGCGCGGCAGCAAGGGGTTCAGCCTATGAGCCAAGACTTTCGCTAGGATTTTACAATCATGATTGATCAGGGATATCGGGCGAAAGTTTTCCGGGATCATGCTATCCTTACCTGGTTTAGGCAGAAGAACGATATCAGCCAGTGACATGTCCCTATCCGGTGCACCCCCCTCCAGGAGATCATTGAACCACCTTTCCAGATGGGGGGTCAATTCTACCCGAAAGGTCTTATAATAACTGCCCTCAAAGCCATCAGGGCCCGGAGCCTTGTTGCCCTTTAACGCTGAGATAGCCGCGTCTATTTCCTCAGCCGAGATCCGCCGTCCTAGAGCCTCTAAGTCCGCACCTCGTAAAATCGGGAGAGACAATCGAGACAGGAAAGAGCGGGTGTTATCAATCTCTCTAGAGGGATCGTCGCTAGTTCCCCCAGAGTGATTGTATAGTTTGGAATAGTAGTCCGTAAAGACTTGGGCAATCTTTGCGGGGTCGGTATAGCATGTGCCCGAGGAATCCTTAATGTTTGTAATATGTGTATTTCTCTGTCGCGGTCGGAGAGACCTTGCCAGTAGCGTATCCATTCTGTTTGCTTTTTCGTAGAAAGTCCGCTTGGACCAAACAATAGCCCTAGCTGTCTCGTCTAGAAGAGTCTCGCGTATCGATGCCTGTAAAGTTTTAACGTCAGCCAATGTGTTAGGTGAAGTATTTAGTTTATGTTTCGTTTCCGCCCTCCCCAGGGCCTCCAGAAGTGACGCCAACCTTTGAGTCTTTTTCTTTTTTTTTGGGGTGGCCTCTCGGATCAGGATACCCCGGATAACTGCCTTGTGCGCCGCCCATACTGTGGATGGGCGGACGCCAACCTCAGTGTTCCTAGCGAAATACTCAGTCATCTCTCCCCTAACTTTCTCCACTATGGTTGGGTCCTGGAGCAAGGAGGTATTCAACTTCCAAGACCAAGGAGAGGCCATGCATAGTTTGTCTAAAGTCATTGTGATCTCTGCGTGGTCCGACCAAGTTATCGATCCCACTGTGGAGCTGGATACCCTGGGCACCACTTGAGGGTTCACAAGGAAAAGGTCGATTCGTGAGTAGGTATCGTGGGGAGCGGAATAAAAAGTGTAATCCCTATCATCAGGATGATGTGCCCTCCAAATATCCAGAAGGCCTGTATGCCGAATAAAGTCATGTAGCAGCTTATCCTGTCCCCCTCTTCCATGGGACCGAGGGAGACCCCTACATGGGCCCCTATCCACTGCCGGACATGGAGCCGCGTTGAAATCACCTCCAACAACCACCATACCGTGCGGTAGAGAGTTTACCAACTGAGCCATGTTATCCCAAAAATCGATAGAGGGAATGTTCGGAGCATAGATGTTGAGCAGGTGTATCGGGTGTGAATGAACACTCCCTGACACCAAAAGAAAGCGCCCTCCCGGAACCGCCTGTACTGTTCCCACTTTGATAGGGCATCTATGATGAATCAGCACCGCGACCCCATTCCTCTTGTTCAAGGCCCTGGATTCATAGACTGTTCGAAAAGTATGGTCTCTCAAAGCCAGCTTGGCTGTTGCCGGGATATGCGTCTCCTGTAAAAATGCTATATCAGGATTAAGGCGCTTAAGTTCCCGAAACAGAAGGCGGCGTTTGTTCGGAGCATTAAGGCCTTTTACGTTCAATGATAGTAATTTTAAAGGCATTGGATCTTATGTGTTACCCAGCTAATCCCGTGAGCTAACTCGCCCCGGGGCCAAGTGGCTCGGTCTGTTATATCGCCGCTCGTGAATGATGGTCGGTCTGGGCCCATCCGTTTGGGGTTACAGTGCTTGACACGATTGGCTCCATACGTCCCCCCCTCCTGAGGGGAGAGAACGAGGGAAGGGAGAAGGAAGGGGGAGGAAGGGAGGAAGGGAAGAAAAAGGTATAATAGAAGATAGAACTGAAAAAACAAGAGAAGCCTGGTCTTACCTATAGCCAGGCATGTCTGGGGTCCCATTCTCCTCGGAACCTCTAAAAAGCCCCGGGAGAAAAGGGACATAGACCAACTACTTAGCGCACCACAAGGGTGCCAAAGCATGCTAATCAAGATACACTGCATACAGAAACATTAACATTAATATTAGGTGGGTCACAGCGCAACGTACCAACTCCCAGGAACGTCTGGGGAAACTCAATCTAATATCCGACCCCCTGGGTCCCCTCTCCAGCGGCTACATTTTCGGGATAAATAACACCAACCATCCCCTAACAAGCAACCCCTCCCACATCGGGGTCTTCCAGTGATATACAGCAGCGACTCTCCTCCCTGGATGCCCGCTCCTGCTACGGCTCCGAAAGGCTTACCCCATAGCATCTCCCGAACAGTTGTCACTAAATACACAAGGGGTTTAATCAGGTATGCATACGTCCCACCCACCGCGGCCTCATCCCTCCTCCCCCTCCCCACCCAGGAATAGACCCAATTTAGAGAATAAGGAAGGGCAGCACGGGAGGCATCTATCTCTCGGGTTCTAGCCCACCTGATTTGGCTAGGGCGTCACAATAACATATAAAAAACCGTATCTAGAACAAGAAACCTCGGCAGAAGGAATATCCCGCCACCCGCCGCCCGCGACATCCCGACCAGCAAAGGGAGATATGGGGGGGGGGGTTATGCAACATCACTAAGCAAAAAACAGACAGTGTAATCCCCCACCCGCCGCACATAATAACCCCAAACAACAAAAACGATACCGGAGTCCCTTTGAGAGCTCATGGGTGACTGTGGGAGGGCCGGGGTAAAAGAGGATCGGTTCTCAAACATGGGCGGCCTCCTCTGCCCCCGAACAGTACGCTCTAACATACAAGCTTGCCGGGTCGAGAAAGAAAAAACAGCCGGACCGGAAGGAAGCCCTAGCCCACCCCAAATGCGGAATCTCCCATCCCCAACACACAGGGTAGAGGAAAATCAGGTAGGGATGGGCTGGGCCATGTCCCGGTAATGAGGGGGAGGGGAACGGGAACGGGAACGGTGAGAGAGGGAAATAAAAACCATGAATATCCCAAAAATAAAAATAAGTAAATAAATAAACAAATAAACAAATAAAAGGGGAGCCCCCTGGGCCGCCTACCCAAACAACAAGAGCCCCCCCTTAGAACCTGATAGCCCATTTTCTCAGATATCCACAGCGGTAGATCGTCAGACGAACCGACTCCGTCACTCTCCCGCCGTGAACCAGTCGCGAGGTAGAGGAGCCAAGGGTCTTGCCGGGGCCGCCTGCACCGCCAGATCTTCCGGAACCGGAATGCCCAATTCCCGCAAGAAGGGCACCGGGTCACCATCAGCGAGCAAGATCTTGGTGCGGCCATCCTGAAACGCCATTAACCGAAAAGGGTAGCCCCAAGCATATTTGAGGTTGTGTTGCTGTAACAGCTCTGTAATTGGGCGCCACTCACGCCGCTTCTGCAGCGTAGTCAGAGTCAAGTCTTGGTAGACGGCAAGTTCAGTCCCTTTATAAGTAATTTTATGATTCCTACCGTGCTTCATAATAGTTTCCTTAGTTTGGAATGAGAGGAACTTTATGATCACGTCTCTCGGCCGCCTGTCATCCATGCGCTGGGCTCGCAGCGCCCTGTGGGCTCGCTCAACATGCCAGAGATGTTCCGGTATGTCAGGGAAAAGCGGCTTAAAGATGTTTACTACCACTTCAGCGAGTGATCCTTCCCCCTCCTGTTCCGGTAGGCCGCGGAGACGTATATTGTTTCTCCGCGATCGGTTGCCAAGGTCGTCAATAGTGGACTCGGCGTGGGACAATCGGGACGTCAGGAGGTTGATTTGCGCTGCAGCTTCATTGTGGGCCACAACAGTTGACTCCACCCGCTGTTCCAGGGCAGCCGTCCTGACGCCCAGGGCCTGGATCTCCATTTTTACCTCGGCTGTATTCCGGACGATCTCCGTGGCTAGATAGGTCTTCACTTCTGCCAGCTTTGCCAGTATTTGGCTCGTATCGGTCTCCGGAGCCGCTGAAGAGACTCCGCTCCCTGAGCTGGAAGGCGAGTGAGGCGTCCCCCGACCGTCCCGTCCGCCATCTTGAGAAGCCAAACGCATGGCGCGGGAGGCCGCGAACAGTTCTGTCACCGTAGTGCCTGGCTCCAAGGACTTTTTGGTCTGCTTTCTCGGGGCCCGTTTGTCCATCTCAGGTAACCCACCGATTTTCGAAGGTTTAGCGGGTGTATCTTTGCTAATATGAGCTGTTGGCACCGTGGTTCAGCGGAGTTCTATCTGGACACGTCCAGCTCGCTCGGCTGCAAACCACGCCCCCGCCTTTTGGTTTTCTATCAATGTTAAACAGTTACATTTATTTTACTAACTTTAAAAACATCCACTAGTATTATAAAACATACGGTTTCTATACACATATTTAACTAATAACACTTCATATTTTTTAACCATGATACATACTGCCATACGTCACATATACAAATAAATACTTTGTCTAAACATAATACCCGGTACATCAACATCTGTACTATTCATTTCCCATATAATCACGCTGTCACATATTTTGGCTTTACAGAGTGCATCGTTTTCTCGCTTTTCTGCGCTAAAGTTGTTATTTCAAGGTCTTTTATTACAGGAACAGGTATTGTATTTTATCACTTTGAGTCATCAAGGTCTAGGCCTAAAAAAACACAAAAATTGATTTAAATTATTAAGTTTTATTACTTAAACATCACATCTGTTGTTAACTATGTAAATTTTCTCCGGTTAAACCTTAGCTCCAGTATTAACCTAGGTTCCGCCGGTTCAACACAGTTAAACCTGTTACGCTTAACATAATTTCTGTACGTCAAACCAAGGTATAGTTCTCTACTCTGTTTACAACTTTTCATACACAGACCTCACGCGGTCTCATTTTCATTACCGCTTTCTCACAGGCTTATGCCCACGGTACGTTAACTCTCTATTTATTTTCTACCCAGACATACGGTCATATGGCCTTCAGGCTCTGAAAAAGAACACCAAAAACCTGACCCGGTACTCAGCCATACCTTCAGGTACTTACATCCTTACCCAAGTACGCCCATTCGCCACACCAAGGCCTCATTCAGCCTTGTCACAAAAATCTAAATCATCCCATTCACACACCTAAACTTTCCAGATCCCTCAATGCAGGATTTCACGTTGCGCCCCTAGCAACCAACTCCCAATACAAACCATACGCCACCACGATACGCATAAATACATCAACATTTGTCTTAAATCCCCAGGATTCTTCCTCAAGGACAGCAACAGACAAGACTCACCACACTTATTACTTCCAGAAGGTTCCAGATACCATTTGCAACCAGTCAAGGTTAGTATCCACACACCACTCCAGTCTTCTCACTCTACCCTTAAGTATACTATCGAACTGGCTACAGGGTCTAGGCTAATGCCTTAGCTCACCCTATCAGGAAATCCGATCCCGCGAGGCCTTCCACCCTCACCCCACCTCAACACGGAGGTACGGCCCCACGCCCAAATCATAGTTATAAGCCTCGCATGCCCTACTACAGGGCTCTAGTCAGGGCCTCACCTGTCACGGCCACACGTTTTGATCTCTCTTTATTGTCACCGAGAGGCCAACATCCCGCCACCACGTCTGTAGCAACTATGTCATAAGCCAAATCATAGGTAGAGCCTCTCACCGCCACTTGGCATTAGCAGGGCCTCACTTACCCAAACATTCAACAGTTAAGTTTTTCGCTTCGGCATCTAGCATTACAGTCCAGTTCTTCCATATACACCACCCGCCACACCCCTCCAACTTACCTTACTCCCTTGCTAATATATATTCACATAATCATTTGTTTTTAGAAATGTCCCAAGAACCAATTCCAACTGAAGAATTGACAGAAGAGACACCATTCACGCCAACCAGACCCGAGTCTCCAGGCGAATCACTCACTCTTTCAACCCCCACGTCCTTGAGAGCATGGACTATTCCCAAAATTACGGCCGAGCTTAGGCTCCGGGGAATCCCCTTTCCGGCCACAGCTAGAAAGGCGGAACTTTACAGGCTGCTTACCCAACAAGCCCCCGAGCCTAGGCCAGGCACAAGCTCTCAAGGACAACCACCAAGCTACAGCACGGCCACCCAGGATACCCTGGCAGCTATCTTGGCCAACCTGCAGACACTCAATAGCAGGCTATCTAAGGTGGAGAGCGCCATCTCCTCCCCAGGTACTATCACGGAAGTCCCAGTCTCCGCCACGGTTGTACCGATATACCATCATGCCCTCCTATACTCCCCCCCTCAGCACCAGGCACAACCATTACACCCTTCGAGTCACCAGCACACTCCGTCCCAGACTCTATCAGGAAAGATATCCTAGATGGGAAGGACGTGTGTCTGGTGTCTCTGCTCATAGCCTCTCAGGATATACTCGAGAATAAGGCATACAATTATGGTGACATATCAGTGGTGCTCAAAACGAGGGATCCCAGGCTCAATAAGAAATTGTCTATCCCCCAGTTCGTCATAGCTTTTGGGATATACCGCGACGTCATTTGCACGGTATATCCCCACAGAAGAGAAGAGTTAGACCTCTATCTTCACAAGGTGGTGGATCTAGGCATCAAGTACGGGGGCTCTTCTTTCTATGACTATCACAAGTCAGTTTCAGCGAAGGCGGCGACCCATCTGAAGCAGTTTAATATAAAAATGAACTGGGCTCAGATGGACACAGAACTCTTCTGTCGCCACTTCGCTGGACTCAGGCCCCCGGCGTGTGCCATATGTAATTCGACATCCCACATGGCGGACTTATGTCCCGTCGAAGTAGATGCCACCACCTCCACTCCCACCCAGCACTCCACTTTCACACCTCTCAACAAACCAGCGGGTGGTCTAAGGGATAAGCTGGGTAGGCCCATCTCCTTTTTAGGGAAAGCGCAGGTGTGCAATAATTTCAACGCAGGCTCCTGCAGTTTCAGCGCCTGTAGATTATTGCACATCTGCTCCATATGTTTCAGGGCACATACTAAGACCATGTGTCCGGCCAGGTTGTCACCAAACAAATGACTAACCGACATAAACATCGACAACCTGTTTGTTTACCTAAGGTCTCACCCTAGCAGGCACTTGGTGGAATATCTCACCACAGTGTTCACACAAGGGTTTCTCACGGGCATAGTAGCCATTCCCCCAGGTACACTCGAATGTCCTAATCTCCAGTCAGCACGTTTAGACCCAGTATCCATAGACACTCTAATTTCCTCCGAAATCACAAACGGTTTCATGATCGGGCCCTTCACCTCATCACCATTCTCCTCCTGGCGCACAAACCCCATTGGTATTGCTATTCACAAATATTCTAATAAAAAACATCTAATTATTGATTTATCGGCACCACACTCCTCTTTTGTTCCAAGCATAAACGCACTCATTCCAGCATATTAATTTTCACTTCAGTACGTAACCATCGACGACGCAATACAGTCCATCATATCCTCTGGTAATCGACCCTGGCTCAGCAAAACAGACATCACAAACGCATTTAAATTATTACCCATGCACCCCTCACTCTGGCACTTACACGGTGTTAAATGGCGAGGGAAATATTACTTCTCAACACGACTCACTTTCGGCTCTCGAAGCAGCCCCAAACTATTCGACATTTTCGCCGAGTCATTATGCTGGCTGCTTCTGAACGTCATCAGGTGTCACTCCGTTATTCACTACCTAGACGACTTTCTACTGATAGAGCCAGGGTCACCAACACCCACAGCTATCAGAAGTACTACAGCACTATTTTCCACACTTGGTGTCCCTTTGTCCCCAGCCAAAACTATAGGCCCCACAACTAAATCGACGTTTCTGGGGATTGAGCTGGACTCTGTTCACCACAGAGCCAGCCTTCCCCACGACAAACTATCACGATTGAGAGGGGAGATAGACATGTTCCTGCGGAATGATGTTTGCACTAGGAGAGAACTTCAGTCACTTCTCGGATCCCTGAACTTCGCCATGCGCATCATCCCGCAGGGAAGGTCTTTCATATCCAGACTTCTTTGCCTGCTCCACGGAGTTCCAGACTCCGGCACAGTTTCTTTGGACCCCCACGCCAAGGCCGACTTGGCTATGTGGTAGAAGTTTTTGAAAGACTGGAATGGTATCTCCATGTTTATCCCCCCTCTCTCCACCTCTTCACCCATCATCCACACAGACGCAGCAGCCAACACCGGTTTTGCTGCCATTTTTGGAAACCACTGGTTTAGGGGCCACTGGCCCACTGAGACAGATGCCTTGCCAGGATTCAGGGAGACCTCAGCACTATTCGAAATTTATCCCATTGTGGCGGCCGCACACAACTGGGGTCATCTCTGGTCTGGCAAGGCAGTAAAATGCTACTCAGACAACTCGGCGGCTTGCGAAATCGTTAACAAAGGGCGCTCATCATCCCTGACCATCAAGCGGCTGATTCGCAAGCTGACCTGGTTGGCAGCATCCGGTCAGTTTCACTTAGTATGTTTTCACATCCCGGGTATTCACAATACGGCCGCTGACGCTCTTTCTCGTTCTCAATTCCAGGCATTCTCTCAGGCACTCCCAACGGCTCACCAACATCCATCCAGGACACCACGGTTTCACGACCTAATCTTGGATTAAGCTCACTCTTGCATCATGCTAGAACACTCACTCACCAAGCATTATCACCCAACAACGTTATCACTTACAATAGGGCACTTAAAATATTTAACAAATTCACTGCAGAATTCGGTCTACAAGGTGACTTTTCTATCCAAACAATGGTGGCTTTTTGCCACCTACACCTTAAACTTTCTCACAACACCATTAAACTTTACCTCACCGGGGTTCAGCACCACAGCCTCACCACTTTTCCTAACGACACTCCTTTCCTGTCATCATACCCCATTAAAAAGGTTTTGAAAGGCATATCTAAGGTTTCACCTCCACTCACTATCACTAGATTACCTATAGACGGGCATATTTTCAGGTCACTTAGCAACCTCCTTGACACAGCCCCATTCAATAGCAACACTAATACGGTGATCAAATCTGCTATATATCTCGCTTTTTATGGTTTTCTCAGACCTAGAGAGCTCACCGTGGTGTGTCAAGGAGATATCACATTAAGCCTTAAAAAATCACACCTCACTAAGATAGAGGATCACTACCTACTGTCGATCCCTACAACAAAAACCAACCAGTCACTACACCCTACAATAATTCCTTTCTTCCCTACTGATAATGCCTGGTGTCCGGTAAAGGTACTAGACCACTTACGGTCAACTCTTCTAGCACACCTACCAGACTCTCCGCTCTTAACACTACAAGGGCACCCACTGACCACGGCAAAATTGATGTTGCATGTCAGAAATCTGTTATCTAAGATCGGACACAACCCAGCTGCATTCTCCGGGCACTCCTTCCATATAGGAGCCGCCTCAGCAGCCTCCAGCACAAACACACCGGTCCACATCATCAAGAGACTGGGTCGATGGAAATCCTCCATATATAACGCATATATTCCACAACCGGAGAAAGAACTTCGCCAAGCTTTCAGGAACTTGGTCTTGTAAAAATGCAATAAAGTGTGTATTTTCTCGAAATTTATCTTTTGCCCTCTTATATTTACAGGCCCACTCGTACGTTGGTTTCGGCACACCACAACCAACTTTGCTCACAGATAATATCCATTACATATTAAAATTCCGAGCACAAGTAGAAAGGCCATTAGGCCTAAATTTGTGGGAGGAGTAAGTCCCCTACTTAAACTCCCAGGCCCTACTCACCTCTGCCGTTCAGCTGATTGTCCCCTCCCACCTACACCCAGTTATAACTACATTCTCCTTGGTGGGACCTCTTTTATTTACAGGCCCACTCGTACGTTGGTTTCGGCACACCACAACCAACTTTGCTCACAGATACTATCCATTACATATTAAAATTCCGAGCACAAATATATATAATATATATATAAGTATATAATTATTATTTTTTACACTTATTTTAACATTTTTTTATTTGATTTCAGTGTCATTACAGTGTCAGTGTCATAACTGTCATTACAGGCAGTCCCCCTGCTGGCAATGCAGCAGGCAGCTATCCCGGCCATGTGATTGTGAGGTCCTCCCAAGGACCTCACTCTCACATGGCCCGGGGGGGCTGAAGAGGACGGAGGTGCTGCGGGGGGCTCCCTGGGAGTCGGGCAAGTAAAAAAAAAAACGGAGGGCGTACAATTACGCCCGGCGGCGTTTAGAGCTGCTTAAAAAAGGACGTAATTGTACGCCCTCCGGTCTTAAGGGGTTAAAGCTGAACAAGATTTTATATTTCTTGCTATTCTACAAATGCAGATCTCTGTAGGAGGCTGTTCTTGACCCATGTACTTTTAGAAATGCTGAATATATGTTATAATGCTATGAAGCCAGAAGCAATATGCACAGTCTTTATATGAGTCCAGCTATACAACAATCAATAAATGCATTATTTGGGATAGTTAACCATAAATATGACAATGAACAGATAAAGAGTAAATAATCATGTAGTCATCAGCCACCTTAGAGAATCAGTGGAATCAAAATCCTAGGCAGCAGCCACAATTTGCAGTTGCCTTCATTCATTTCGTCCCTCTTTTATTACTTACATGGTGACAGGGATGTTGCTACATTTCATTAATACATAGGTTTTGAGCTCAATTAAAACTTAATGAAATCGACCTTAGGTACTGTATGTACCTTTGATTACTTTCACAGTTCCAGCCCAGCACCTGGGAACTCAGTGTCCATAACCATTGTCATGAACTTACCTGTGTCTAGCATCCGTGCCACTCCCCTCCTTGGGCAACGCAGGCAGTATGCTCCATGTGGCTGAATTACCTCCATCCTCAGGCCACGCGGCCTAATGCTCCCTGTGACTGTGCAGCCTGAATAGATATTGCTTACCTTCCGTCTCACAAGGGGCTTCCTCGGATGGTTCGCGGGATGAACTGCAGCCCCTACAAATAAAATATTATGCCATGATGTCATGACCTTAAAGGGACCACGACATCGGACCACGACATCTAGACGGCCCAATGCTTTTGGGATCGCAGAGATGACGTGGACCAATGAGAACTCTTTTGAGCTTTTTTAAGGCTTGTTTTAGGCTTCATTCATTGCCCTATCATGGTTTCTGTATACATCCTTGCTTTGTGCTCCTAGTGATTCCCTAGTGATTTTCTGTGTTGGACCTCGGCTTTGTATTGACCTTGTGATTTCTGGTATCCTGACCTGGCTTTGTCTTGACTCTGAGTATTTCTGGAATCCTGACCTTGATTTAGCTCAACTTTGCTTCATGCTGTATTAATACGTTAAGTCCGGCCTTTTCCAAGGCTTGGTAATACATCTTACAGATCCACCTTTTGTGGGTTTCCACTTTCCTTCATGTTGGGGTAAGACTCCAGTGACAACCATGTCTTGATGTCATTTTCCATAAAAGGTAAATTTCCAACATTCCTCTATCCCAAATCACATTTTATTAACCCTCTCTTATGAAACACAGTTAGTGATCTCCAATTTCCCACACAAACAGTTGACACTAATCATCTTCAACAATTGAATGTCCATAATGTCCAATCGTCATCTCCTCCCATCCTTGTGTGCCCCTTTATCCTCCTTGCATACCTAGCTGCATAGCATGTGTTTGTTTTCCAGCTTCCCATGAGATATTTCATTAAAGGGCTAGGTAGATAACATAGACAGTTTTACTGATACACACTTATTGAGAAGCAGCTATCTGCAGGGATGTAGGGTTACAGATGAGCGTATCCTGGACTTTAGTCTCTATATTTGCCCCCAATCACCACTTTTGCATGGTTGAGGGTCTTAGAGAATAGAAAGAGTGGGACACAGTGTCTAAATGCATTCAAGTACCCCATTTTATGCAGGTCCTAATCTAATAATTATTCTTGTCAGATTGAGCCACACTATGGGATATCTAATCTATGCATTGCTATTAAGTCAAAGTTTCAATATTTTCTGTAATAAGGCTCCTGTCACTGGAAATGCTGATGTATCCTGAAGTTGGTAAAAATCCAACATAATACCAAGAACAAAATCGAAGCACTATTAATTGGTGTCAGACTTGTACAATGCCCATTATTTTAACATAAATCTCTTAATTGAACTAAAGATTTAAAGGTACATCTGAAGCACCATAAGTACTACAGCCTGCTGTAATGAGACAGAAAATTATATTATTATTATGAACCTCTACAAACTTATTACCTCAAATTCGCTACAACTGCTACTTGCCCAAGAGTAGTGATATTTTGCATTCAGAGCTTATTTTTTCTGTGTTTGTTACATAGCAATGTTTCTGTTGCTGTCCAACACACTTGTGGGCATGAGCCCTGTAGGGAAAGCCACTTCGCCACTGTGTTTTGGAGGGGGCTGCTTGCCCGCCTCTTACCCTGTGACTACGGTCCCTGGGCGATTTGGCCCTTTATGCACGGTATTTGGGCATACTGTGGGTTATTGGGCTGCCCCAGGATTATGGGCCCTCTCATCAGCCCATACGAAACTTAAACCCCATGGCGTTTGAACTGTGTTTGTGGCATCTGAGCGCTGTTTGGATATGTTGAGCGCTCAGATCCAAGCCATCTGGGGATGGGTTGAATGTGGGGGTTCTGTTTAGTATAACAGGAGTTATGTATTTTTATGTCTTTTGGTGGTTGCTGGTAACATGTGCTTAATGGAGGCTGTGTTTGTCCCTGGATATAATTAAATCAGCTTCTCCATTGTCTCCAGGATAGAGGATTCTGGGGAATTAGTTTGAGCTGGAAAAACCATGCTTCCAGAAGGTCAAATGCACATGTGTACTAACTTTTGAACCCCTGGTCCAATTCGTATGATTTTTGAGTATGTTGTTCCCCCGAATGGATTGATTGTGAACATGTATTTTTATGCGAATGTGATGTATATTTTGGGAGTTATGAATGTTGTGTAAAAACTGTATTTTCCCTACCTATGATAATTGTATTTTCCTGTGTGTACAGATAATTAGTTTACAGGTAGAGGGGAGGGCTATGTGTGGGATGTAACTATTGTGTGATTGGTTAATGTACGTTACTGTGTGTGTCCCTCCCCTTCATGGGAGCACCTAATAAAAAGGGCTGCAAGCTAGCAGCCAGAGAGTTCTATTTTTACCCTCAACTTGAGTCCTGTCTCTTATTGGGGGAATCTGCTACAAGGGATTGCTATGCTAGGCATATTCACTTGCTATAATCACTGAGCTCTTGTAAGAGCTTGTTCCTGCTTCGTTCTGAAGGGAGATAGCTGCAGCCTGCGGTGCTTATGGTGTCTGGTGGAGTGCTTGGAGTCCTTTGGAAGCGCTAGGAGCATCTTTCAACGGAGGTACCCAGTCAGGCGATCCATTACAAGCCCTATTAAGGATTCATAAGTATGCCATTTTCTGACTCTTTAGAGATCTTGCTTTTTAGCTGAAAAAAGAAAGGTGAATTGTTAGTGTAAGACAGGAGAGTTTGCACGTTAATGGCCATTCTATTGGTACAAAAACAAAATATTTGTTATATACATTTGCACACAGATTTGGAATAGTATGAGGTAATTGTTTTGGTTATGTTTTATGCAGTTGGCTTAAAAACACTGTAGCCATTGCTCCCTCCCAGGAACAGTAGGTCCCAGGAACAGTAGGAGTTTCAGCACATTGCACATTTTAATAACTTAAGTGGTTAAGGGTGCACATTTTAATAACTTAAGTGGTTAAGGGTGAGTGCTCCTCTTGCAGGAGAATCCGGTTATCTCCAATGAGGGCCATGCAGGGCCATGCTGATTGTCTGAGAACATCAACTGTGTGCTCTCTGTCAATGAGTTTGACCATATATAGGCCATAATGCATGAAGACATCAAGCGTCTTCTGCCGGAGAAAACTGGATGAGGTGCAGGCACTTTGGGTACTCATTGGAATTGTACTATAAGTTACACTCGTAGTGTGTCAGAGCACACAGGGATTAAATAACCACTACTGTAGAGGTTATGGTGCTTAGAGTGTTCCTTTATATACCCAATCATGTGTCTTTTTTATTTAACAAATCAAACAAATCAAAACAGTGGGTTTTGTGTAAAGACTGTGTGTGTTTGAATGACTGTGTGTTATGTAAAAGTGTGGTGACTGTAAGTGTGGTTGCTTTGTGTGACATATGTGTGTGTATTGGATGGCTATATGTATGTGTCAGTCTGTTTGCTTCATTCTTCTTCCTCTGATCCATTAAGCCAAAAAGTTCTAGTTTTGCTTCATCCCTCCACAGAATAAAATCCAAAACTTTTGTGACTTATTTATATGATCATATTGGAGCCGACTTTTGTTATGCTTTTCGGTCAGTAGTGATGTACACCTTGGAGTTCTGGCATGGAAACCTTATTTGTTCAGTGCTAACTGTGTTCACTGAAACTGCAGTGCCTGTTGCCACCAAGTCTTGCTGCATGTGTTTTGCAGTCAGTCGAGGGTTTTTCACAATCTGCCTTCTCAGAAACCTGGTTGCAGCCATTAATAGCTTCATTTTTCTGCCCCGTCCAGGCAGTGTTACCACTGTTCCTTTAACTTTGAACTTGCGAACTATGCTTCCAACGGTGACTCTAGGAACATTCCATGTCTTCTTGTATCCTGCTCCTTTTTTGTGAAAGGCGATGATTTCCTCTCTTAACTTTGTGGCTCATTTTTTTAACTTAGCCATACTTCTAACATGCATTCAATCATGACACTCAACAAATCCCTAGCCAGTTCAGGTATTTCAAGTGCTCCAGCTCAGAAATACCTGATGCAACTAATGAAGCCCTTGATTAGTGGCATCGGGTGCGCTTGAGGAAACACCTGTTTTGTATATTTTTGCTGTTGTGATGGATTCCTGACTATAGAAGTATTTAGAGAATAAAATATAACCTTTATTTCTTAAATATAAAAAAAACCGCTTAGGTTCCAGAAGCTTTAACAATTAAACAAAAAATACAAAGATCATTACTAGAAAATCGGGCATTCCCAGTGTAAATAGGAATGAATCTTATGCTAAAGAAATAAAAACCTGATAAACTAAAGCATTTACAAATGGAAACAATGAAATAAGAATGAGTTAAAATATTTAGTGAAGCAGAGCTACAGCTTTGAAAAGATTATGCTGTGTCCGTGTCAGGATTACAAGTTGATCCAGCATGCAGAACTGTGTCACACCTAGGACTAAGGATAACATATAATTGGACCTTAGAATGCCGTAACATATCCAATATCCAAGAATAGTCAAAATACTTGCCGAGGTCAGGAACATAGAATCAGACAAAGTCAAGGATACCAGAATTCAGAGAAGTCAAAAGGAAGCCAAAGTCAAATACCAAAAAGTCAAGATCAGGAACGTACTCTCGGATTACCATCATGATGAAACCACATCAGGGCAATGAGCAAAAGGAGAATTGGGCTTAAATACCCCTCCTGTGGATCTAATTGACTGTAACCGGCCTTTGACCCCAAAAGCAATTACCAGGTTTCCATGTGCATGAATGCTGCTTGGCACAACTTTTCCTGTCAGGACGGTAATGTTGCTAGGCACAACTTTTCCTGTCAGGACAATAAATGCCATTAACTAAATTTTTACGTGACAGTCCGTGAGCCGTGGTGATTCTGGGTCACTGTGATATAGACCCAGTGTAAGAAATGTGGCTTGGTATCTTGGAGAGTAGGATCTTACTAGTATAAAAAACACTAACTGAAGCTGCTACTTAGTTTCCTCTAAAGAGCAACAATGTATCTAAATGTTGTCTATATCTGAAAAGGGGGGGGGGGGTTTAACTAAGTAGCGCTGTTGAGAAACTATTATCCATGAAGTCAACTAAAAAAGATTACCAAAGAGAAAATATAAATATATAACTCAAAAATAAACAAATAGAGGAAAAAAGAGAAATATAAGATACTGCTAACCAGAGATTTTATACTGTGGTACCTTTGTTTGGAAACAAGCAAAACCTGTCACTAGGTTAGCAGTCTATACAGTCTGTTGGTACCCCGACTCTTAAATCTGTGGTGAAGGAGGATCTTTCTTGCTACTGGATAATACCTTTCAGATCTGTGTAGCAGTGGTGTCAACCAAATCTGATCACGGGTAAAGGATGAGCCCTTGCGTGCGTTTCGCCAGTTGGGTGGCTCTTCAGGGGGAACTAACCTCCAGTATGGGAGGATTAAATATACTGCTGGAAAATATAATTGGTTCTTTAGACTGTACAATGAGCAGTCTGGGCGAGTAATTGACAGAATATGTCTTCAATTGGAACATTTAATGGAAACAAAATAAGTGGGAAGTCTACATACAAGCAGTCGTAATGGTGTAAAGATCAATTAATCCTAAGAATGACTTATATCGAGAGGAGAATGATAACATCACAAAGAGGGGTTGATTATTGATGACTGAATTTTGGTGGTCACCCTGGTTGAATTACCAGGAATTTATAGGAACATAAATAATCTAAATTAAGGAATTGTTATTACATGTTGAGATATGTTTTGGTGTATTTGATACTGCATAACAGAAGGGGCTCTAAAGATGATAAGACAGTTTGAGAATCAACCCTGTTGTACATTGTAAGAAGGGTCCAGAGTAACTATTGCAATGTATATATTAGGGCTAATGAAAGGGACTAGGCTGCTTGTTGCATGCTAAATTAAAAGTTGTATATGAAAGGAGTGCTGATTTGATAGTGGAAACACTATATTGTGAATACAATACGTGATTAAGATGGAACCAATCAAAATCTACAGTAATAAATGGTCAGAGATACGGATTAACAATAAGAATAAGAATAAAAAAATAATGAATACTAATCTAAGTAATACAAAAATACAGTACCTAAATGCTAGTTATTGATGTATGAAAGGGTGTAGTTAAATTCTTCGTCTAACCCCTCAGGTGCCAGGGTTTTGAATTTGTAGATTAACCTAAATTCCCTCTGGAGATGTTTGAGATTAAAGTCACCTTAGCGTAAATTCATAACTAATTACTCAACAGCTTGAAATCTAATCTCAGGGTTTGAATTATGGAAGTTGACATAGTGTTTTGTGATCGGTGTTGGAGAATTCGTCGTCTGAACTGTTGATAGGTTTTGTCAATGTATTGTTTCCCACATGAACAAGTTATGAGGTAGATAATTCTGGTAGTGGTGCAGTTTATAAATGCATTAGTTTCCACCACTGTGACGGTTTGATTGGATTTGCAACTTTAGATCATAATATATATTTGCAAGCCTTGCAATGGCAATATTTAAAGGCTCCTTTAGTTGCTGTTAGCCACGTTAGATCAATGTTTGTTGTTTCTACATGACTGTGTAGTCAATGTAGGTTTTTGGATCTGCGAGAAGTGAGAGCTCGGTATGTGGGTAGGGATTTCTTGAGTATTTGGTTGTGTGTTAGGATTGGCCAATTCTTATTGAAGGTGTCGGTCATTGTAGACCAACCGCCATCAAAAGTGGCTACGCATCTAATCATTTTAGTACTGGTTGGGGGTCTAGTTGTTCTTAGAATAATGTTCTTATGATGATGTTCTAGTTTTCAAGGATGGGAATATGAACTACTTGCTTAATGTGGCCACTCTGTTTCTGCTGAAGTGGAACTTGTACCACTGTTGTAACGTTTAGCTTGAAAATGTGATCCTCTTTGAAGTCCTTAAGATCTTGCTGGAATTTGCCATCCTGTATCTCTCCATTTCTATTATTTTATTGGTGCTAACCGGCTGGCACATAAAACAGTGTCAGACTTGACAGGGATTCATGAGAGATAAGGAATACTAGAGAACAACCAGTTATTACTACCAATGTCATATCATTAAACTTTATGCACTGATTACCCTAGTAATGGCTCAATATAAAGCTTTGTTTCATTATTTTAAATAGCTTTTTGAATTGTCAGTTATATCTGAGACATTTGGAAAACAGGGAAAAAATATATTAGGATCAAATGAAATGTAGTGTTTTCAGTCTGCATGGGTCAGTGTGTGTGTGTGTCAGTCTGCATCAGTGTGTGTGAGTTAGTCTGCTTGGGTTAGTGTGTGTCAAAACAAATATTAGAAAGTTACATGTATCAGTGTGTACAAATGGATAATACATATTTTATATATCATATAGAGAAAGGATAATCAAATAGAAGCCTGTTATGACACAACACAAAAAAGTGTTGCATCACAATGGTCCAGATTATCCCAGCATCAATTAGAGATTCCAGGGATCATCCTTAGGGTTTAACCGTTGAAGTGCGACAGTCACAAAGAAAAGAGAGGTATACAGGTACACATAAGGTGGCCCTAAAGCACCTTCCTGGAAGTCGATATAGTAGTCTATTATTAGTCTGTACACAGATATAGAACCAAAAGTAGGGTAGGTATCTAGAGATGTTAAGAATTAAAGAGTATAACCAGTAAGTGCAATCATAATCTTATAATGGTTAACTGCTATGTCTAGAGAAGAGACTCTGGATATGGTCTCAATCACCTTTCTGGAATAAATAAATAAAACAGGCTTTATTGAAGTGGCTCTAATAGGACATAAGAACCAGAAGTAGTACAGGTGATGTTTACATATAGACGGTTAGATACGTACTAATGCCTCAATTGTACATCTGCCCATACGCTACCGAGGAAACAAATGAAGAAAGTCACTTGTGGAGTGGAAAAGTAATTATCTTAAGTGCAGTGATTTATTCTCTGCAGTACCTAAGCGTATTTGAATGCAAAACTTAGTCCCATCCATGTGGATTCGTATGTATTCAATAGATGGCAATCTAGTGTACCACAGATAGTAAGTAGTAAGAGGGAAGAGAGAGAATGTAAGAACTAATGTCAGTAAAATGCTGGCATAAAATTAAACTATTCAAAGTCTCTCTCCCTGTTAAGCTTACTAGATAGACATTCTTTGTGAATATTTTGGCAAGAGATATGCAAATAATTGCTGCAAAAACTTACAAAAAAATGTTATTGGATGACTCAAGGCAAGGTGCTGCATCAGCTAAACAAAGTTAATGGAAACAAAGCTCAGGGGCCTGATGTGTGGAAATAAGTGAACTTCTATTTTAATCTTTCAGAATTATTTTCTTTCAGAAATTATACAGGAGGATTCGAAGTGCACAGATGTGATTCCTATATTCAAAGGGGTCAAAATCTTTGCCTGGAAATTATAGACCGTTGAGCTTAACTTCTGTGGCTGGGAGAGTATTTGAAGGGTTATTAAGGGAGGGCTGGATTAAGAGCCCATTGGGCCTGGTGCTGACAATTATGATGGGCCTTATTACAGAATCTTATCGACAGAAAACACTGAGACAGTTATATCTCCCAAGAATCATGAATCTGGTGGAGGTGGTCCTGGAGGGAAACTCACAGGGTATAGCTATCAGAAAACACATATCCTTTTCTAATATCTTGCTTCCATCTTTCAAGTTAATCCATATCCCCTAACAGCAGTATCTGGTTAAGCAGGATTTCGGAGGGCGGAGTAAAAGGGTGGGCCAATGATGTGAATCAGGTAACCAGAACTGCCCAAAGGGCAATTAGATGGTCACCTTGGCGTGAATGCACGTCAGACTGCCTGCCAGTAATGCAGGATGACCAACCAAGGGCATACTGTGCGGACAGCACACTGAGCTTGGCATGAATGCGTCTAATGATGTGTTAGCTCTACGGTTTCTAAGGACTGTCTAGTAGCACTCGCTGGTCCACTCCTCTCCTTACTAGCAGGCAGAAGCTCCTGTTATACAGTCTGGGACAGAGAAAAAGTTTATGTAGTGAGTGTAGAAGAAAGGGGACATGCCACAGTGTTAGAGAGACTGAGGGATCAAGAGCGTTTGCATAGTACGCAAAGTCAGCTTTACCTTAACTAATGTCATTGTCAGCCAGCCACACCAGTTCTGTTCCCTCTTCAACCCTCTTAAGTTTCCATACTTAAGCAAGAGCATGTGAAGAGTATTTTTTTTTAAATCAATGGGCCTATTTCATAGGCATAACCTGGGAACTGCAGCTCCATCAGCCCCTATGTTAACCCGGCCCTGTATTAAGGGATAATATTCAGGAATTAAATGGGAAGAACATTGTTATTAACAAAAATCAGCATGGTTTTATGAAACATAGGTCATATTAGACTAAATTAATTGAATTCTACAAAGACGTAAGTAGAAGTATAGATAATATTGCAGGGTATTGCAATGGATATGATTTTGTGAGTAAATTAGGTTAGGATCTGCCCATACAGAATTAGTTAGCACTTGCATATCAAGGACAATTTATATTTATTTGTGACCTCCAAGTATAAGTTACTTGTATTCTGTATACGACTTTAGAAATAGAAAATATTTTATTTATCAGTCATTTCTAAAATAAGCTGTTTCTGAGTTATATTCAGCATTTTTTAAAGTATGTTTTACTGTATTACAGAGAAAGCCATAAATGCTGTTTTCTCTTTTTTAGACAATAAAGCAACTGTTACTAACATTATTGTCCATACACTATCACTAATTTTCTGTTTGATGGTCCAAAAAAAATCTAGTACTATAAAACATACTTGATGCAACTATCTTCAGTACGTAAATTAGGGATCTGGTCAATTACCACTGCTTTAATTCCCATATTTCTTGGCATACTACCATGTAAATTAAGCACTAGAGGGGATTTTCTTTAAAATAAGTAATTTTTCTCTGTCTTTTTTATACACGCATACATATTCACTTGATGATGTCTTTGTGCTCAGAAATGCTAATTTTACAGCGGCAAGAGGTTTGTCCCACATAAACAACTATACACAGGTGTCTCTGTAGACTATGTATAAATAGAGAAGTCAGTAGAACAGTTATAATAATTATATGAGAGCGTAATGCAGGGTTGTCCAAATAAAGTCCTTGAGGGCCATTGAAATACAAGTTTTTCAGGATATTACTTAGCATATTGATTAGTGATACACAAGTTTAATTGGTTAATTACATGATAATTATAAATATCTTAAAACTTTGGCTGGTTTAATGACCCTTGAGGAATGAGTTGGACAGCCTTAACAAGTATTTTAATGCATTTTGTCTTTAGAAAGGCTCATCTTCTGTTGTGCTCGTTGGTAATACTATGCAAAACATTTTCAACATTCCATCTGTATTATTTTACAAAGACTAAATATTCTTCTAAGCGAGTAACTATACAACATCAGATTAAGAAGAAGAAAATCTTACAGAAGAAAATGAAAGTTTTGCAGCTATGGATAATGATTAAAGAGGACCCATAAACTGTAGCATATTTTTATTCCTAATTTTGATCTAAAACAAATGCTATAATACTTTGGCATCGATAGTGATAGGGATTTGGAAATGCCAGGTTACGCTTACTAAGGGTGGGAGGAGTTTGACACGTTTTTTTAATAGGGAATCAGGGACTCCCTGGTCCATTTTTATAGCATTGTTCTATTTTTGCACGTATGTGGTACATATGGTGTTTTTTGCTCCCAAATTACCAAAACATACACTTTTTTATGACCACAAAAACCATTAAGATAACCCTACCAACAGAATGGGAGAGGTTATTAACCATCTCGATTAAAAAAGAATAAAGCAGTCTTACAACACTACAATAACCAATGTGTGAGCGCTAAAATCCCATGCAGATAATATGGCAGCGTTCACAAATACAATGCACAAGAGATTGTGAAAAGCAAAACAATAGTTACCAAAAAGAACGCGCTAAAATAATCTGTAAATATAAAGAAACAAATAATGGTGCAGACCATCTGGTAATAATAATATGGGGAAAAGGTGTTATATGTAATAAACTCACATGTCCCAGAGCCCTATCACCCCTGGCTCTGGGTTTGAAATGCTCCTTGGGAGAGGGGATATTCCCACACTGCAGGGTAGTCAGGAGGATATGTCCACTGATGATTCCGTTGTGCTGTATATAAAAGGAAAGAAGGGCAGGACCTCCAATTGAATAGTATCACAATTCGTTTTATTGTATAAAAAAGGTTAAAAACCCTTACTTTGGATGTGGTGGGTATAAACTCGCAGAGTCACCCACATAAAAGCATAAAACACATGTACTCGAAAAAAACGCTTCCTGGTTATGGTCCGGTCACGTGATCGCTTCCGGGTCCGCCCTCCAATGACGTCCGTGTGACGCGTTTCGCCCGCCTCCACAGGCTTCTTACAACACTACAACACTACGTCATTATCAGACTGGAGCAATTTATATGGAGTCCAAAAGAAATGGGATTATTTAAAAGTTGCACTACTGAAGGCAACAGAAAATTGCATTAGGCTTGTCAGTAAAAGCAAAAAATTCAAGAAACCACTGTGGTACTCCGCAGATGTGGCCAAAATAGTAAAAAAACTAAAAGTTAGCATTTAGTAATTATAAAAAAATCCAGAGTGAGGAAGAGAGAATGACCTATAAGATTAGGCAGAAAGAGGCTAAGCAAGTTATAAGAGCTTCCAAATCCCACACAGAAGAGAAAATAGCACAGTCAGTAAAAAAGGGGGAGAAAACTTTTTTTAGATACATAAATGAGAAAAGAAAAGTAAAACAAGGATTAGTTAGATTAAAAACAAAAGAAGGAAGGTATGTAGATGAGGATAAAGGTCTAGCTGACTGCCTCAATGAATATTTTTGTTCAGTATTTACAGATGAAAATGAAGGAAAGGGACCTCAGTTAAGAAAAAGGATAAATGAGTCATTTATTACATGTGAGTTTACAGAGGAAGAGGTTCTATTTCAACTGTCAAAAGTAAAGACAAATAAGTCAATGGGAGAAAAGGTGGGAGGGGAACAGCGCTACAGTACTGATCACAAGGGGGAAAAAAAGCTGCACACCTGAAAGGAAGGGCTACCCTCAAACCCTTCAGAAAATGGAGAAAACAAAAAACAACAAATACAGGGTGCGCTGGATAAAATAAACGAAAACGATAACACAAAAAGGAAAGTCTCTATAGGTACAGTGTAGACCTTGAGTAAATGTTCTTCTGTTCTCGCTTTGGAATCGCAGTGGTTGGATATGAAACACAAAAGCAGAGAAGGGGGGGACCAATAGTGCAAAACCGTATGGTAGAGAGGATCACGAACAACACAGACGTAGAGAAATGCCAACTTACAATTTTTAGAGCTAAGCCCAGCTCTAGGTAAAACAGCTTACAGTGGTATTTGATACTCCCCACATGTAGGATATAACTGGGCAACTCGCCAAACAGTAGGCTTTTTCAAGTGTACTTTTTCAAGTACACTTGAAAAAGCCTACTGTTTGGCGAAACGCGTTGTGTATTTTTACTCTGTTTTATATTAAAGTATTTTGTTACTACCTTTTACTTTGGGTTAGTTCATTTACTTTATATGCTGCTGTTTTATCCTGGCTGATCTTTTTATCATAATTTTTAACAAGATCCAGTACTGCAAAAGAAATCCCTGGTGGGGATTATTCCACCTACGCTTGGTTCATAGAGCAGTGTGGCTGCTCTGAACACTGTAAGTACGTTTCTTTTTATCACTTTGTCATTTTTACATATGGAAAACACTATGGGCCCTCTCTTGTGATTTTATTTTTCATAAGACCGGCACTACAAGCATCACTAGAGGAATATCCTACACGTGGGGAGTTTAAATACCACTGTATGCTGTTTTACTCAGAGCTGGTTATAGCTCTCTAAATTAAGTTTTAAAGAATCGTGTGGAGACTCCAATTGCCCAGTTATATCCTACATGTGGGGAGTATCAAATACCACTGTAAGCTGTTTTACCTAGAGCTGGGCTTAGCTCTAAAAATTGTAAGTTGGCATTTCTCTACGTCTGTGTTGTTCGTGATCCTCTCTACCATACGGTTTTGCACTATTGGTCCCCCCCTTCTCTGCTTTTGTGTTTCATATCCAACCACTGCGATTCCAAAGCGAGAACAGAAGAACATTTACTCAAGGTCTACACTGTACCTATAGAGACTTTCCTTTTTGTGTTATCGTTTTCGTTTATTTTATCCAGCGCACCCTGTATTTGTTGTTTTTTGTTTTCTCCAAATAAGTCAATGGGACCTGACGGAATACACTCAAAGCTATTAAAAGAGCTTAGTGGTGTACTAGCAAAACCATTAACAGATTTATTTAACCAATCATTGATAACAGGAGTAGTCCCAGAAGATTGGAAGTTAGCGAATGTTGTGCCCATTCACAAGAAAGGTAATAGGGAGGAGTCGGGCAACTATAGGCCAGTAAGCCTTACTTCAGTAGTGGGGAAAGTGATGGAAACCATGTTAAAGGATAGGATTGTTGAACATCTAAAAACACATGGATTTCAAGACCAGAGACAACATGGGTTTACTTCAGGGAGATCATGCCAAACTAATCTTATTGATTTTTTTGATTGGGTAACTAAAATTATAGATAAGGGTGGTGCAGTAGACATTGCTTACCTAGATTTCAGTAAGGCTTTTGACACTGTTGCACATAGAAGGCTTATCAATAAACTACAATCTTTGAGTTTGGATTCCAATATTGTTGAATGGGTAAGGCAGTGGCTGAGTGACAGGCAACAGAGGGTTGTAGTCAATGGAGTATATTCGAAGCTTGGGCTTGTCACCAGTGGGGTACCTCAGGGATCTGTACTTGGACCCATTCTCTTTAATATTTTTATTAGTGATATTGCAGAAGGTCTTGATGGTAAGGTGTGTCTTTTTGCGGATGATACTAAGATATGTAACAGGGTTGATGTTCCAGGAGGGATAAGCCAAATGGAAAATGATTTAGGTAAACTAGAAAAATGGTCAGAGTTGTGGCAACTGACAACTTAATGTGGATAAGTGCAAGATAATGCATCTTGGACGTAAAAACCCAAGGGTAGAGTACAAAATATTTGATAGAGTCCTAACCTCAACATCTGAGGAAAGGGATTTAGGGGTGATTATTTCTGATGACTTAAAGGTAGGCAGACAATGTAATAGAGCAGCAGGAAATGCTAGCAGAATGCTTGGTTGTATAGGGAGAGGTATTAGCAGTAGAAAGAGGGAAGTGCTCATGCCATTGTACAAAACACTGGTGAGACCTCACTTGGAGTACTGTACACAGTACTGGAGACCCTATCTTCAGAAGGATATTGATACCTTAGAGAGAGTTCAAAGAAGGGCTACTAAACTGGTTCATGGATTGCAGGATAAAACTTACCAGGAAAGGTTAAAGGATCTTAACATGTATAGCTTGGAGGAAAGACGAGACAGGGGGGATATGATAGAAACATTTAAATACATAAAGGGAATCAACACAGTAAAGGAGGAGACTATATTTAAAAGAAGAAAAACTACCACAACAAGAGGACATAGTCTTAAATTAGAGGGACAAAGGTTTAAAAATAATATCAGGAAGTATTACTTTACTGAGAGGGTAGTGGATGCATGGAATAGCCTTCCAGCTGAAGTGGTAGAGGTTAACACAGTAAAGGAGTTTAAGCATGCGTGGGATAGGCATAAGGCTATCCTAACTATAAGATAATGCCAGGGACTAATGAAAGTATTTAGAAAACTGGGCAGACTAGATGGGCCGAATGGTTCTTATCTGCCGTCACATTCTATGTTTATATTAATCTATATGTATCCTAATATCGTGATATGCAAATATGTTTTGTATACTTCATGGTTAGTAATGTGGAAGGAAAACACACTGATAAGAGTTACAATACATTCTTTATTTCTTTTAAAAGTAAAGCAAATTGGCTTATTTACGTCGCAAATTGGCTTATTTACAACCTTTTTAATGACCAGGCATTATTGTGCCTGTTTCTACTGATACAAACAGCACCTGTTCCTTCACAGCAACATTTCACTTAAAGTCAGAGTGAGAGAGAAGTGAGACTTTCCTGTTAAAGCACACTGATTTAAAGTCCCCTACCTGATGCCATCGGGTGGGGGCATGGAGGGAACTATTCTGCATGGCAAAAAAACAAAACAAAAAAAAAACCTCGATTATAGCTTTATTATTATATTAAATAATTATATTTTTTTACATTTGTTTTTTTTACTTTTTTAATTTGGCAGCTGGCAAGCCTGCACATATATAACCCTCAAGCTGGATTTTAACTATTTCTTCCTGGCTGCTATCACTACCAGCGATCAAAATATTAAAATTTCTATTAAATTTAGGCCTAGATTTGAAGCATTTGGGTTTGAATTTCAGTTATCTAGTGACGTTCAACCCAGTTAAATTCCAGTCAAATTCAGGTTCATTTTGAGCCTGAATTGCAAACTCCAGACATCGTTGAATAGTATGAACAATGACCTGGATTTTGCAATAGATATGCAGCGGTTTGTTAGAGGGCCATTTGGACTTTAGTGAATAATCCTGTTCATTTTTATTTTATTATTTACTTATCATAATAATTATTATAATTTTTTTTACCTATGAGGTCCACCCAGCCTCTCTGTTCTTACCTTTCAAGGGTGCTTGAGTGAAACCTCATCATTGGTTTCTGGTGAGGAGCTGCTGGTCTCAGTCTCTGCATTGATTGCTGCCCAATTCCTTGCATCTCTGTATTGATGTCAGGGCTGGAGTGACATTATATCCTTGCTCCAGCATCAGCACAGGACACGCAAGACATATAGACTGGAGGGAGAATGCAGAAAGATCCCAGTTTCTACTTTGACGTCACATCTGCAGCCAGTTCAACACATCTGCAGAGCAGGCACCTGCCATGCGGCAGCCCTGCAAGCAATGTGCCAGTAGATAGATCCCTGCTCAGGTGGGAGGGGGATGCTCCGCATGTCACCTGAGGCAGGCTGCCCACCCCATTAGCACACCATTTATCCTATTGAACGCTAGTGAGATCCTGTTTCAACCCTGTCACTAAGTTTTACCAGCTAACTGATACTTGCATTTCCCTAAAGGGTAACGTGTGCATGCTGAGGTGTGTGTTTCTATGCTTTACCATCATGCCACTAACGTGCAATTGATTTGCATCTCTAAAGAAAGTTGTTATGAAAATTGCCTACAAAAATTTAGCGACAAAGTAATTTGTAGTTGATACAAGCAACTGGCTTTGGTTAAAGGAGCACTATAGTCAACATATGAAAGCGAGAAAGACAGGTCCACTAGCCTTTTTTCTTGCTGTTATATTAACTTCCCCTTAATAAAAAATATTTTCGAGTCCTTATTATGATAAAACTCACCTTCATTCCAGCGCCGAGATCCTTGGCAGGCTGCGCACCCTTTTTCATCAACATGACGAAGTAGCAGGGCTCTAAGAGAAGCGTCATAGCTATCTGGTGTGCATGCGTGGCTTTGCACTGCACCAATCGCATTCTTCATAGAGTGGCATTAAATGTCTGCGGTATGCGCGTTTACGAGCTGAGCTGACTGACAGCTAAGTTCATTGTCTATGCCCGCCCCCTCCTACCGCAGCCCTCCAGCCCAAATTATATAGTATACAAATTAGATATCTCTATATATAGTGTTTGTACGCAAACACACACAATGAAAATAAATATTGTTAAACACACACACTCTATCTATTATTATCTATTTCTTCTATCTATATATCTATCTATCCCTCTTCTATCTATCTATCTACCTATCTATCTAACTATTTCTATCTCACTATTTCTATCTGTCTATCTATCTATCTATCTATCTATCTATCTATCTATCTAATTCTATCTATCTCTATCTTTCTATTTCTATTTATTTATATCTATATATCTATCTAATTCTATCTATCTCTATCTCTTTCTATCTATCTCTATTTCTATCTATCTATCTACTCTTTCTATCTCCATTTCTATCTATCTATCTATCTACCTATCTATCTATCTAGCTATCTCTCTTTCTATCTATCTATCTAGCTATCTCTGTTTCTATCTCTCTTTCTATCTATCTATCTAGCTATCTCTGTTTCTATCTCTCTTTCTATCTATCTATCTAGCTATCTCTGTTTCTATCTCTATTTCTATCTATCTATCTATCTATCTACTCTTTCTATCTCTATTTCTATCTATCTATCTATCTATCTATCTATCTATCTACCATCTATCTATCTAGCTATCTCTCTTTCTATCTATCTATCTAGCTATCTCTGTTTCTATCTCTCTTTCTATCTATCTATCTAGCTATCTCTGTTTCTATCTCTATTTCTATCTATCTATCTAAGCTATCTATCTATCTATCTTTCTATATGTCTATTTATCTATCTTTCTAATTCTATCTATCTCTTTCTATTTCTATGTATTTATTTCTATCTATATATCTATCTAATTCTATCTATCTATCTATCTATCTATATCTCTTTCTATCTATCTCTATTTCTATCTATCTATCTATATATCTATCTATCCTCTATCTAATCTATCTGTCTGTCTGTCTGTCTATCTATCTATGTCTGTCTATCTTTTTATCTAACTCACTCACTCACTCTCTCCACACTCACTCTCTCACCCACACTCACTCCCTCTCTCAGCCACAATCATTAGGCAGCCCTGAACTGAGTGACTGTCACTGGAGGTGTTTCTAGCTTCCATGGTAAACACTGTATTTTCTCAGAAAATACAGTGTTTACATGAGAAAGGCTGCAGGGAGCTATTGTTCTCACCTCAACAACCTGAATACGCTGAAGTTGTTCAGGTGACTATAGTGTCCCTTTAATAATGACAGCTTACGGCACCTATTTATCATAAAGGTTGTAAATGGGCCTAATGGTTTGACCATTGTTTGGGTCCTATCAGGCACCTACACCTCATACAGTTTTCTTAAGCAAGATAAGCTGGGTGCCAATGTAGGTGTTCATTTATAGGCTGATAGTGTCAGCTGAATAGTCTCAAATTGACTATTGGATTCTCAAGTTCTAAGAAGACCAGATGTCCTGTACCCAGTACCCAGGTAAGTGTTAAGCCATGGCTTGACATATTGCGCTGGAATCGTACAGGGTCACTTCTGGCACCATAATCACTGCAGAAGACTGTAGTAGTTAATGTGTTTGGAATGTTCCTTTACGGGAAAATATCACTGTTATATTGTGGTAAAATTCACAATATAATGTCCCGTGAAGAAGAAAATATATACCTAACCATATCCTCTAGATATTTAAATCAGCATCACATTTCACATGACATGAAGTATACGTGTGTGTGTGTCAGGTGGGGAGGGGCGCAATAATAATATTAAGTTTAAATTATTGAGGTTCCAACATAAAGTGCTTTTGTTAAAGGACAGCAGCAGGGCTATCATGCCTAGATTCAGTACAACAGATGAGTTATAAGCATCTACCTTGCAATCTACCTGAGCTCTTTTGTCTAGATTATTCACCTCTTTGACTCTCAGTTATGTTTAATTATACACCAGGCTTTCGCAAACTATTAGATGCATCCAACATATTAAGAGTTATGGATAAAAACAGGGGGGTAGAGGGTATTGGCGTTCAAGCTGCTTTTGGACTATTATCACATTGCTTCCGCGGTGAATTTATTTTTGTGTGATTGTATGTTGAGTTATCACTAAGAGAATGGGCCAGTTTAGATTCAGCTAATTCTTACTATGCTCACTGATGCATGTACAGTATTTCACTGTTTGCTGTATTTATTATTATTTTTTTGTCTTTTTTCGTTCAGCAAGTCCATTGTAGAAATAAACTAACAGTGAATTGCTTATGCGAGTTAAATTACACTCAAACCAGCGTGTAAAATGTCCTTGAAAGTGTAGGGGACCTTTAAAACATCTTTTAAAAGTAGAAATGTTTGCATCGGTATGGGAAACAAGTAGTCAGGAGCCTGAAGAATATAAATTACTTCTTCTCTGAAATAATTGGAAAAGGTTAAAATTCATCATTTTAACTGATAGGCTTTCGTTGAGACATTTGTTGCAATGAATACAAAATAGTGCATTTCTAATTCTTGGAATTATTTTTGTTTAATAAAAATAAATGTTTTGTTTAATGGCTGCAATATTAAACTAAAACATGAATAAATGTGTACTATGCAATTGAAGGTGAGTGAAACTAGAAAATAAAATGCAAAGTAAATAACCTAATTGTAAAGATTTCATAGATAGCAGGAGCAAACTAATAATTTGGGGGGATGTGGGCTTATAAGGGGCCCATACAGTCACAGATCCACAGTGTGTTCCTGTCTTCAGCTGGACTGTATAGCCCTTTGCAGGCCCCCCATCACAACTAGGCTCCCAAACCCCTTCAATGCAAAGTGGTTTGCAGAAAAACCAACCCCAGAATCCAAGTATTTGGGGTGTCCTGGAAAGTGCTAATCTATATAAAGTGCGTAGAGTGCACTTTACTATCAAAGTGAATATAGTGTTGTGGTTATGCTTATACATAAAAACTATTATATATTGACATCAAAGACATATTCACTAAACAGTCACATGTACATGTACAAACCTTTTGTATCATTGGGGTATCTGTGATATTAATGAATAATCCGGAAACTCGAGGTACTAACAAATAAGCTAGAGCCCCTATTACAAACCCTAAAAAGTTATTTAGAGGGAGGGGTTAGTACTATAACACGTTGCTAATTCCCTGTTCATTCCTTAGACTAAAAAGTATGCTAACAACAATAGTAAAATCTAAGCAATGCCTAGAGAAATTAATAATAAGGCATATTTTCATTCAGGCCTTTTGGGGTGATAGTGTCCAGTGTGAAGATCCAGTAGGCCTCTCTATTAAGTAGCATGTGGCCTTGGTCTCCTCTTCTGTGGGGTTCTGGAACATGATCGATGGTTATAGATTTCAATGAAATCAAAGAATGTCCCTTGTCTAGGAAGTGTCTTATAGTTACATAGTTACATAGTTAGATAGCTGAAAAGAGACTTGCGTCCATCAAGTTCAGCCTTCCTCACACCTGTTTTTTGCTGTTGATCCAAAAGAGAAAAAAAAACCAAAACAAAAAAACCCCAGTTTGAAGCACAATTTTGCAACAAGCTAGGACAAAAAATTCCTTATTGACCCCAGAATGGCAGTCAGATTTATCCTTGAATCAAGCAGTTATTACCCTACATTGAAAGATTATATCCTTGAATATTCTGTCTTTGCAAGTATGCATCTAGTAGCTGTTTGAACATCTGTATGGATTCTGATAAAACCACTTCTTCAGGCAGAGAATTCCACATCCTGATTGTTCTTACAGTAAAAAAACCTTTCCTTTGCCTTAGACGAAATCTTCTTTCTTCCAGTCTAAACGCATGGCCTCGTGTCCTATGTAAAGTCCGGTTTGTGAATAGATTTCCACACAATGGTTTGTATTGGCCCCGAATATATTTGTATAATGTTATCATATCCCCTCTCAGGCGACGTTTTTCTAAACTAAATAGGTTTAAATTTGTTAACCTTTCTTCATAGCTGATATGTTCCATTCCTTTTATTAATTTTGTAGCCCGCCTCTGCACTTTTTCTAGTGCCATGATATCCTTCTTTAGAACAGGTGCCCAAAATTGCACAGCATATTCAATATGTGGTCTTACCAGTGATTTATAGAGAGGCAAAATGATATTCTCGTCCCGAGAATGAATGCCCTTTTTCATGCATGACAATACCTTACTGGCCTTGGCCACTGCTGATTGACATTGCACATTGTTGCATAGTTTGTTGTCTATAACAATTCCCAAGTCCTTTTCGTGTGTTGTTATCCCTAATTCGCTTCCATTAAGGGTATACGTTGCTTGTGTATTCTTTACGCCGAAGTGCATAACTTTGCATTTTTCAACATTAAATTTCATCTGCCATTTGAGTGCCCAGTCCTCCAGTCTATCTAAATCCTTCTGCAGCAAAGTAATATCTTGCTCACATTGTATTATTTTACAAAGTTTTGTGTCATCTGCAAACACTGAAACATGACTTTCAATGCTGTCTTCAAGATCATTTATAAAAATGTTAAATAGAAGGGGTCCCAGAACAGACCCCTGAGGGACACCACTTGCCACCTCTGTCCAGCTTGAAAATTTACCATTAACGACAACTCTTTGTATTCTGTTTTTAAGCCAATGTTCTACCCAAGAACAAGCATTTTCATCGAGACCGATTTCCTTGAGTTTGAACACTAATCTTTTGTGTGGAACTGTATCAAATGCCTTGGCAAAATCCAAATAGATCACATCCACTGCAAAACCCTGATCTATACTTCTACTTACTTCTTCGTAGAACGCAATCAAGTTAGTTTGACATGACCTGTGCTTCATAAAACCGTGCTGATTTTTGCTGATAACCATATTCTTCTCAAGGAATTCTTGAATATTATCCCTTAATAACCTTTCAAATATTTTACCAGCCACAGAAGTTAAGCTCACAGGTCTATAATTTCCAGGCAAGGATTTTGAACCCTTTTTGAATATAGGAACCACATCTGCCTTCCTCCAATCCTCCGGAACACTTCCTGAAAGAAAAGAATCTTGAAAGATTAAAAACAGAGGTTCACTTATTTCTACACTTAGTTCCTTAAGTACACGTGGATGGATACCGTCAGGCCCTGGAGCTTTGTTTATATTAACTTTCTTTAGTTGCTGCAGCACATTGTCTTGAGTTAACCAATTACAATTATTCTGCAAGTTTTTAGTAGCAATCATTTGCACATCTATTGCCATGGGTTCTTCTTTAATATATACGGAGGAGAAATAGTTATTTAGAATTCCTGCCTTTTCTTGCAACAGGTTTGTCCGTAGTTCCATCTCTATATGCAGAATAGAGATGGAAAGTAGGGATGTACATGGGCAAAAAATTTGGTTCGGTTCAGCACTTCCAAATTCGGGACTTCGGCAATTCGGACTTCAGAAAATCGTCACTTCCCTACCCCTTGCCCTAACCCTACCCCCAACCCTACTCCTAACACTACCCCTAACCCTACCCGACCCCTAAACCTACCCCCAACCCTTACCTTACCCCTAACCCTACCCAGAACCCTAACCCCAACCCTAATCCTAATCCTAACCACCACAACCATGTGCACAGGGTTGGGGGTAGGGTTAGGGGTAGGGCTGGGGTAGGGCTGAGGTAGGGGTAGATTCCTGTCATTATTCCCATAGTTTTCCCTCCCTCTCTTGTTTTGCCACTTTTCAGAATTCAGCACTTCCGAAATTAGTCAATTCGGACATTGGGAAGCATCTGAATGTCTGAATTGACGAAATTTGCCTGAATTTACATTCGGAACGAAATGTCCACACGTTTCACAGTCCAAGCATCTGACACTGCTGCATACTTGTATCCTGTGCCCTTCCTCATAGCTTTGTACAGGGTCTGTACATACTAAAAGGTCTTGTAGGTTTTTATTCCTTTTGTAGCAAATCTGTGGTCGTTGCTTGAATAATTCTGGTAATCCATCATCATGTGAAAGCATGTTCCAGTTTTTTTTTACTTTTGATGCCAATTTATTGGGAAGTGAATTCCCGGTTAGGGAATGTCCCTGGACCACCCTTTGATGTAATAAAGAAATGTATCTGAAGAAGACTGTGAGTGCAGCCCTGTTACGTATTTTGAAATATAGGGTACAAATGTCTTTTGGGACTGGCACCCAGGCCATACAATTTAAATCCAGCCTAAGTGCATATATATATAATCCTTGGTATATTGTATATGTTGACACATTGCCATGATATGACTAATACCATACAAAAGGTGTGTACTATAGCGTTAATCCAAAAATCGAAAATGTGCTATCACCAAGAGTGTACCTCACTCACTCAGCAATACAGAATACAAAAGCAAACAAAAGCAAATAAGGCTATACAAGCGATATAAGCTAAAAGGGAGGGATAGCACATCAAAAGAGAATACAACCTTAAAACGGGCCGGGATCTTTCCAGATCTAAAACATAAATACAGTAAAATATGGTGAAGTATGAATGGACAAGGGGGTAGGTGTCCAGGAGGTAGAGAACTTACAAAAGGTATAGATTTTCTGCGCTTATCTCCCTTTCGGGTGTTTGTAGCCAATCAATGTGTAGAACAAGCGATAGATTTTCTTCCAAAATGGTAAAATCCTCAGTATGGACAGAAAAGAGAGATATACATAGAGTAGTACTGTATAAAAATATCAAAATTTAATCACACTGATTGCACTTACATTCAGGTAACAATCAGCAAGCATGTCTCCACTAACAAGTGGACCGAGATGTCAAATAGGATCAATGATGCAGATGATGAAACAACTGGTCGTACCATATGAAGTGCTAAAACAAGTAAATACAATAATAAAATAATATAATGAGAATACTCAGTCCAACGCGTTTCGTCTTGTGTAGACTTCTTCAGGGATATGAGTACTGTTCCTAAACGTTCCTTTTTTATATCTGTGTGTCCAGGTGCTTTCCATTGGGCTTCTCGAAAAAACCGCGAGGTCGGGCACTTCCGGGTTTCCTCATACGTTCATCCTTATTGGTCCCTTTAGGCGAACGTCATACGTCCTTTAAGGCGTGTGTATGCTTCCGCGTTCCAACAGTGGAACGCATATCGTCGTACTATTTATTGCGTTCCAGCCTTGGAACGCATGCAGAAAAAACCATATCCACAGGATCGAGACGACAGCGGGTGGGGAAAAAAACCACCCCCTGACAGCCCGAACCCATAGACAAAGTGTATACAGGAGCATATTCCACATAAGTAAAAAACAGAACATAATAGATAGATATATATGCGGATCTAAGAGAGACCCAAAGGTCTGGATAGGAAATATATGACCAATTGGTCGTCCAATGGGATTATGTAATGAGAAATGTAAAAAAACTAATAAATAAACTGGTAAAAAAAATAAAAACGTATATGAGAAATGTATATGCAAAAATGTATATAAAAAGAATATATATATAAAAAAACCAAATCTAAAAAAATATATAAAAAAATCTCAAAAAATATTAAACCAATAGGGTGTCAAGTAAATCCGCCCATATGTACATGTAAACTGTAAGACCAGACCACAAATAAAAAATCAATCAAATGGCCACAAGGTAATAATACAAATAATATCTATAAGCTAACATATGTATATATAATGTATTGAGTATAGGCTTCTTAAATGTTCTATAAAAAAGAAGAATTGAGTTAGTATCAGTCAATGTAAATATATCAAATGTATTGCTCCAAGTTCTAATGGACCCACCCAGTGAGAGAAAGGAGAGAGAGGGGGATAACCCAAAACAGAGGTCTTATAATAAACCTGTGAGGTCGATATCTTGATTTAATCCATTTTTTAGTGTTTTTAAATTGAATATCCGCTGTGCCTCTTTCTTAGCTAACTCATGCATTTTGTTACCTCCTCTCCAATGCTTTTCGACAGAATCTATACCAATTGCAATCAAAGTGGACCAATTAAAAAATGTGCATGTATTGCAATGTCTCGGAACACTGTGTTCTACTTTGTTAGTTCTAATATTATTGAAGTGCTCTCGGAATCTGATATGTATTGGTCTGATGGTTCTACCTATGTATTGCGCACCACATCCACATTGTAATAAATATATTACATATGTGGATGTGCAATGGATGAACTTCTTGATGGTATATATCTTCTTTGTGTAAGTACCTGTAAATGTTATAGTCTTTCGCTTTTGATGGGTGCATGTGGAGCAAGTACCACATTTGTGGAATCCTGCAGTTTTTTGAGAGAGTAGAAAGTTGTTGTTATTAGACTTGGGAATCTGTATGGGTAAGAGGCTCGGGGCTAATTGATTTTTTAGATTATCAGCTTTTCTGTAAATAACTGTGGGTCGATCAGGTAAAACGTTGCCCAAAATTTCATCCTTTTTTAAAATGGCCCAATGTTTTTTAAGGATTTTTTCTATTTTTTTGGCATGTATGTTATATTTAGTGATAAATGCAAATTCCGTATGAGTGTTGCCTTTTGTATCTTTTAATTTATTATCAACCAGAAATTCTGAGCGATCCCTGCTTTTTATATGTGTGATTGTCTTTTCCATTTGTTCCCTATTGTATCCTTTTTCAGAATATCTATTTCTTATTATTTTTGATTGTTCATCAAAAGTTTGAATATTGGAACAATTTCTTCGTATCCTTGTTATTTGTCCCTTTGGGACATTATTTAGCCAAGTGGGATGGTGTAGGCTAGTTTTTTTGATGGCAGTGTTACAATCAGTTTTTTTAAAAAAGGTTCTTGTGTTGAGTGATCCTGTTTCAACATACAAGGTTAGGTCCAGAAAGTCAATAGTCTCTTTGTGTATATTTGAGGTGAATTTTAGGTTATACTGATTGGAGTTAATGCTTTGAATAAACATCTCCAAACTGTTTGTATCACCTTCCCAAATAATAAGTACATCATCTATGTAGCGTCGCCATAGGACAAGGCTCCCCCCCAGCTGTGGACCCAACCGTATGCATAGAGACTCCCAATGGGAGACATACAGGTTGGCAAAACTGGGGGCGAACCTCGTCCCCATGGCGACACCACATAGCTGTAAGAAAAATGTAGATTTAAACCAAAAAAAGTTTTTTGTTAGTACAAATTGAATACATGCCAATAAAAATTCGATCTGTAGGGGACCGAAAGTGTTCTGTTGAACAAGTATATCTTTAATTACCTCTAAACCCTTAAGATGAGGGATATTAGAATATAGGGCAGTTACATCAACTGTGGCCAAAATATAGGACGGTTTCCAAACAAAAGACTCCAAAGTCTGTAAGAGATGTTTTGTGTCTCTGATAAAGGAAGGGCAAGATGGTACAAATGGTTTTAGAAAAAAATCAACATATTCTGAAAGATTACAGGATAATGAATTTATCCCACTAATAATGGGACGGCCAGGAGGGGAGGACAGGCATTTGTGGATTTTCGGGAGGAAATAGAAAATCGCTATCTTGCATGTGGGGTTAAAGATGTATTTGAATTCTTCTGTAGAAATGATATTATTATCAAGCCCCTTTTGGAGTAGGGACCGAAGGTCATCCAAAAAGAGCTTGGTAGGGTCTTGTTTTAAGATCTTATATGTTGTGTTATCTCCCAAAATACGATTGGCTTCCTCCATATAATATAGTCTACTCATGACAACTGTACCTCCTCCCTTGTCTGCCTCTTTAATTACTAGTTGGGAATCTTTTTTTAGTTTATTCAGAGCCTGTCTTTCTTTATTGGTTAGGTTATGTTTAAATTTGTGTTTAGCCTCTTCTTTCTTTTGGATTTTATCCAAGTCTGTTTGTACTAGATCGTTAAAAACCTCTAAATATTTTCCTCTCTCAAATGTTGGATAGAAGTTGGATTTGTTTTTTAAGGTGGAATGAACAAATGTGGTATCTACTGGACTAGGATCTGTGTTGGTTAAGTCTGTGGTTTTATTTTGGATCAAAATGGGAGTATCATAATGTCCTATTATTTTCTTTTTCTCAAAAAAACGTTTCACGGTCAGTTTCTTAAGGAACTTCTGATTATCAATAAACAATTCAAATGGTTTTATGCCTGCCGTAGGGGCGAATTTTAAACCTTTTTCCAAAAGTGACAGTTCTTGAGTTGTTAAGTCAACCCCAGAAATATTGAAGATACCTTTTACTGATTTCGGTTGAATCTGTGAGTGGGTGTCGGGGATAGTGAGTGGTCTGGTTCTTCCATTTCTATATGTGGTCTTTTCTTTTGGGGGGAACCGAAATGTTGAAATCTGTTTTTGGTCGAGATTAGATTGGGTTTCGTATGATTTGGCCCTTTTCCTAAAAAAGGGGCCGGGGAAGTGGTGTGTTTGTGGAATGTCTCTGATTCTGCCCTTAGAGATGGTGTAGGTTTACTCCATGTGTGATTAGGATACCTTTGTTTATTGAAACTATATCTATTTGAGGGTACACTAAATCGTTTGTTCTTTGTCCAATTTCTGGACAATACTGTAGCGAAAGCCACTTCGCCACTGTGGTTTGGAGGGGGCTGCTTGCCCGCCTCTTACCCTGTGACTACGGTCCCTGGGCGATTTGGCCCTTTATGCACGGTATTTGGGCATACTGTGGGTTATTGGGCTGCCCCAGGATTATGGGCCCTCTCATCAGCCCATACGAAACTTAAACCCTCATGGTGTTTGAACTGTGTTTGTGGCATCTAAACGCTGTTTGGATATGTTGAGCGCTCAGATCCAAGCCATCTGGGGATAGGTTGAATGTGGGGGTTCTGTTTAGTATAACAGGAGTTATGTATTTTTATGTCTTTTGGTGGTTGCTGGTAACATGTGCTTAATGGAGGCTGTGTTTGTCCCTGGATATAATTAAATCAGCTTCTCCATTGTCTCCAGGATAGAGGATTCTGGGGAACTAGTTTGAGCTTCTAAAAACCATGCTTCCAGAAGGTCAAATGCACATTTGTACTAACTTTTTAACCCCTGGTCCAATTCGTATGATTTTTGAGTATCTTCTTCCCCCGAATGGATTGATTGTGAATATGTATTTTTATGCGAATGTGATGTATATTTTGGGAGTTATGAATGTTGTGTAAAAACTGTATTTTCCCTACCTAGGATAATTGTATTTTCCTGTGTGTACAGATAATTAGTTTACAGGTAGAGGGGAGGGCTATGTGTGGGATGTAACTATTGTGTGATTGGTTAATGTACGTTACTGTGTGTGTCCCTCCCCTTCATGGGAGCACCTAATAAAAAGGGCTGCAAGCTAGCAGCCAGAGAGTTCTATTTTTACCCTCAACTTGAGTCCTGTCTCTTATTGGGGGAATCTGCTACAAGGGATTGCTATGCTAGGCATATTCCCTTGCTATAATCACTGAGCTCTTGTAAGAGCTTGTTCCTGCTTCGTTCTGAAGGGAGATAGCTGCAGCCTGCGGTGCTTATGGTGTCTGGTGGAGTGCTTGGAGTCCTCTGGAAGCGCTAGGAGCATCTTTCAACGGAGGTACCCAGTCGGGGTGCCAGTGGATCCGTTACATTGGTGGCAAGCGGTGGGATGGCGTCCTAGTGCGAGGAGAAGCAGCTCAGAGACACCGGTAACGTGTGGAGTTGTGCAGCGTCCCTATCTTCAGCAACATAATGGAACCAGCAGTGGCTACAGCAAGCATGGCGTATAGCTACTCCGTACTAGAGTTTGGCACGATGGTAGGGTTGCGCCTGAAGTTTTACGGACCCAATCCAGAGGAGAAATACGTGCGGTTCGTGTGGGACATGGTGACCCGGAACCTACAACACAGGGCGTTGAGGGAAGGCCAGTGGGCACGTTGGGAGAAACTCCAGCCACAGGTAGAGTGGGACGAGGAAGAAACCGAGGTGGCCGGTGGAGATGGGACCGAGGTCTCTCTACCGGCCCTACAGGGATGCTGGGCACCCGGCCCAGATCCCCAGCGGCAGTATGTTTTACAGGGAGGGGAGACAGTCGGTCTCACTCCCCAGCGGCAGAATGTGTTATTGGAGGAAGAGACAACCGGTCTCCCTCCCCAACAGCAACCAGAGGTACCCGAGGTAGAGGACCTCATAGACTGGTCCTGGGAGGACCCCCTGCAGGCAGGTGGAGATGGGACCGAGATCTCTCCACCGGCCCTACAGGGATGCTGGGCAACCGGCCCAGATCCCCAACTAGAGCTGGAGTTACAGAAAGTGGAGAGCATCGACCTCCCCCCCCAGCAGCAGCCGGAGTACCAGGGGGAGGTAAGTGATATTTCTCCTCCCCAGTCAACTCCTTTGTTCCCTGACCCCCCAGCAGAAGAGCTGGCAACTGGGCAGAGCGCCGCTGGCCTCTGTCCTCCCTTGTTTCCTTCCCCTGAGCCTGACTTTCTACAGGCTGCCTCAGCGGAAGAGCTGGCAACTGGGCAGAGCGCCGCTGGCCTCTGTCCTTCCTTTTTTCCTTACCCTGAGACTACCCCAGCTCTGACCCCGGAGCAGAGCACATCGGGCATCTGGCCCCCAAGTACTCACAGCCATTTGCCCAGCAAGGCCGAGGGTGCCACAGTTTCACCCCACAACTTGGGACCTACAGGCCAGTATGACTTATTGTTGGGGGGCTATTCTGTGAATTCTTTATTGTGGGGGGGCTACACTGCTAAATTTGTTTTGTGGGTTAGACCCTCTGTGAACTATGTACCGTGGGTGGGCCATTCTGTGAATTCTTTATTGTGGGGGGGCTACACTGCTAAATTTGTTTTGTGGGTGGGCTACTCGGCTAATTTTGTTTTATGGGTGGGCTGCCCGACTAATCTAGGTACTGACCGGCAGAAGGTCAGGTACCTGGTTAGTCTACCCCCGAATGGGAAGATATGTAGCGAAAGCCACTTCGCCACTGTGGTTTGGAGGGGGCTGCTTGCCCGCCTCTTACCCTGTGACTACGGTCCCTGGGCGATTTGGCCCTTTATGCACGGTATTTGGGCATACTGTGGGTTTTTGGGCTGCCCCAGGATTATGGGCCCTCTCATCAGCCCATACGAAACTTAAACCCTCATGGTGTTTGAACTGTGTTTGTGGCATCTAAACGCTGTTTGGATATGTTGAGCGCTCAGATCCAAGCCATCTGGGGATAGGTTGAATGTGGGGGTTCTGTTTAGTATAACAGGAGTTATGTATTTTTATGTCTTTTGGTGGTTGCTGGTAACATGTGCTTAATGGAGGCTGTGTTTGTCCCTGGATATAATTAAATCAGCTTCTCCATTGTCTCCAGGATAGAGGATTCTGGGGAACTAGTTTGAGCTTCTAAAAACCATGCTTCCAGAAGGTCAAATGCACATTTGTACTAACTTTTTAACCCCTGGTCCAATTCGTATGATTTTTGAGTATCTTCTTCCCCCGAATGGATTGATTGTGAATATGTATTTTTATGCGAATGTGATGTATATTTTGGGAGTTATGAATGTTGTGTAAAAACTGTATTTTCCCTACCTAGGATAATTGTATTTTCCTGTGTGTACAGATAATTAGTTTACAGGTAGAGGGGAGGGCTATGTGTGGGATGTAACTATTGTGTGATTGGTTAATGTACGTTACTGTGTGTGTCCCTCCCCTTCATGGGAGCACCTAATAAAAAGGGCTGCAAGCTAGCAGCCAGAGAGTTCTATTTTTACCCTCAACTTGAGTCCTGTCTCTTATTGGGGGAATCTGCTACAAGGGATTGCTATGCTAGGCATATTCCCTTGCTATAATCACTGAGCTCTTGTAAGAGCTTGTTCCTGCTTCGTTCTGAAGGGAGATAGCTGCAGCCTGCGGTGCTTATGGTGTCTGGTGGAGTGCTTGGAGTCCTCTGGAAGCGCTAGGAGCATCTTTCAACGGAGGTACCCAGTCGGGGTGCCAGTGGATCCGTTACAAATACTAACTCAATTCTTCTTTTTTATAGAACATTTAAGAAGCCTATACTCAATACATTATATATACATATGTTAGCTTATAGATATTATTTGTATTATTACCTTGTGGCCATTTGATTGATTTTTTATTTGTGGTCTGGTCTTACAGTTTACATGTACATATGGGCGGATTTACTTGACACCCTATTGGTTTAATATTTTTTGAGATTTTTTTATATATTTTTTTAGATTTGGTTTTTTTATATATATATTCTTTTTATATACATTTTTGCATATACATTTCTCATATACGTTTTTATTTTTTTTACCAGTTTATTTATTAGTTTTTTTTGCATTTCTCATTACATAATCCCATTGGACGACCAATTGGTCATATATTTCCTATCCAGACCTTTGGGTCTCTCTTAGATCCGCATATATATCTATCTATTATGTTCTGTTTTTTACTTATGTGGAATATGCTCCTGTATACACTTTGTCTATGGGTTCGGGCTGTCAGGGGGTGGTTTTTTTCCCCACCCGCTGTCGTCTCGATCCTGTGGATATGGTTTTTTCTGCATGCGTTCCAAGGCTGGAACGCAATAAATAGTACGACGATATGCGTTCCACTGTTGGAACGCGGAAGCATACACACGCCTTAAAGGACGTATGACGTTCGCCTAAAGGGACCAATAAGGATGAACGTATGAGGAAACCCGGAAGTGCCCGACCTCGCGTTTTTTTCGAGAAGCCCAATGGAAAGCACCTGGACACACAGATATAAAAAAGGAACGTTTAGGAACAGTACTCATATCCCTGAAGAAGTCTACACAAGACGAAACGCGTTGGACTGAGTATTCTCATTATATTATTTTATTATTGTATTTACTTGTTTTAGCACTTCATATGGTACGACCAGTTGTTTCATCATCTGCATCATTGATCCTATTTGACATCTCGGTCCACTTGTTAGTGGAGACATGCTTGCTGATTGTTACCTGAATGTAAGTGCAATCAGTGTGATTAAATTTTGATATTTTTATACAGTACTACTCTATGTATATCTCTCTTTTCTGTCCATACTGAGGATTTTACCATTTTGGAAGAAAATCTATCGCTTGTTCTACACATTGATTGGCTACAAACACCCGAAAGGGAGATAAGCGCAGAAAATCTATACCTTTTGTAAGTTCTCTACCTCCTGGACACCTACCCCCTTGTCCATTCATACTTCACCATATTTTACTGTATTTATGTTTTAGATCTGGAAAGATCCCGGCCCGTTTTAAGGTTGTATTCTCTTTTGATGTGCTATCCCTCCCTTTTAGCTTATATCGCTTGTATAGCCTTATTTGCTTTTGTTTGCTTTTGTATTCTGTATTGCTGAGTGAGTGAGGTACACTCTTGGTGATAGCACATTTTCGATTTTTGGATTAACGCTATAGTACACACCTTTTGTATTCCCTTATATTCTTTCCTCACTTGTTACTATATCGTATATCCTTATGGCATCCAGTAATGTCTTTAATGAAATGCGCCAAGAGCGTAACAAAATAATTAATCTATTATTCCATCAAGACATTCCCCCCATAGATAATACTCTTTCAAAAAAATTTCAAACATTAGAACATTTATTAGAAAAGGAGACAAAAAAATGGTGGGAAATCACTTCATTGGAACAATATTTGGCATCAAATATCATTCCAAGAGGCCTTAGAGTTTTGAAAGTACCAGCTTATGGAATGGAGGATAAACAATTAATGGAAGAATGGTTTAAGGCTAGTGATGAGTGTTCCAATAAGTACATCCAAAGTCTCATAGACTTCCAAAAAAGATCTCTTATACAAATAGAGGATGAAATACAGAAATTAGAAAATGAAATAACCATTCAAAAAGACACCAAAAATATAGAAATCAATTATAAGATTCTAAAAGATAAGATAAAAATAATAGATGATAGAATTTCTACAACTAAATCATCAAAATTTAAAAGGGACCAAACAGACTACAAAGGAGGTAATATCAGAAATTGGACAAAGAACAAACGATTTAGTGTACCCTCAAATAGATATAGTTTCAATAAACAAAGGTATCCTAATCACACATGGAGTAAACCTACACCATCTCTAAGGGCAGAATCAGAGACATTCCACAAACACACCACTTCCCCGGCCCCTTTTTTAAGAAAAGGGCCAAATCATACGAAACCCAATCTAATCTCGACCAAAAACAGATTTCAACATTTCGGTTCCCCCCAAAAGAAAAGACCACATATAGAAATGGAAGAACCAGACCACTCACTATCCCCGACACCCACTCACAGATTCAACCGAAATCAGTAAAAGGTATCTTCAATATTTCTGTTGTTGACTTAACAACTCAAGAACTGTCACTTTTGGAAAAAGGTTTAAAATTCGCCCCTACGGCAGGCATAAAACCATTTGAATTGTTTATTGATAATCAGAAGTTCCTTAAGAAACTGACCGTGAAACGTTTTTTTGAGAAAAAGAAAATAATAGGACATTATGATACTCCCATTTTGATCCAAAATAAAACCACAGACTTAACCAACACAGATCCTAGTCCAGTAGATACCACATTTGTTCATTCCAGCTTAAAAAACAAATCCAACTTCTATCCAACATTTGAGAGAGGAAAATATTTAGAGGTTTTAAACGATCTAGTACAAACAGACTTGGATAAAATCCAAAAGAAAGAAGAGGCTAAACACAAATTTAAACATAACCTAACCAATAAAGAAAGACAGGCTCTGAATAAACTAAAAAAAGATTCCCAACTAGTAATTAAAGAGGCAGACAAGGGAGGAGGTACAGTTGTCATGAGTAGACTATATTATATGGAGGAAGCCAATCGTATTTTGGGAGATAACACAACATATAAGATCTTAAAACAAGACCCTACCAAGCTCTTTTTGGATGACCTTCGGTCCCTACTCCAAAAGGGGCTTGATAATAATATCATTTCTACAGAAGAATTCAAATACATCTTTAACCCCACATGCAAGATAGCGATTTTCTATTTCCTCCCGAAAATCCACAAATGCCTGTCCTCCCCTCCTGGCCGTCCCATTATTAGTGGGATAAATTCATTATCCTGTAATCTTTCAGAATATGTTGATTTTTTTCTAAAACCATTTGTACCATCTTGCCCTTCCTTTATCAGAGACACAAAACATCTCTTACAGACTTTGGAGTCTTTTGTTTGGAAACCGTCCTATATTTTGGCCACAGTTGATGTAACTGCCCTATATTCTAATATCCCTCATCTTAAGGGTTTAGAGGTAATTAAAGATATACTTGTTCAACAGAACACTTTCGGTCCCCTACAGATCGAATTTTTATTGGCATGTATTCAATTTGTACTAACAAAAAACTTTTTTTGGTTTAATTCTACATTTTTCTTACAGCTATGTGGTGTCGCCATGGGGACGAGGTTCGCCCCCAGTTTTGCCAACCTGTATGTCTCCCATTGGGAGTCTCTATGCATACGGTTGGGTCCACAGCTGGGGGGGAGCCTTGTCCTATGGCGACGCTACATAGATGATGTACTTATTATTTGGGAAGGTGATACAAACAGTTTGGAGATGTTTATTCAAAGCATTAACTCCAATCAGTATAACCTAAAATTCACCTCAAATATACACAAAGAGACTATTGACTTTCTGGACCTAACCTTGTATGTTGAAACAGGATCACTCAACACAAGAACCTTTTTTAAAAAAACTGATTGTAACACTGCCATCAAAAAAACTAGCCTACACCATCCCACTTGGCTAAATAATGTCCCAAAGGGACAAATAACAAGGATACGAAGAAATTGTTCCAATATTCAAACTTTTGATGAACAATCAAAAATAATAAGAAATAGATATTCTGAAAAAGGATACAATAGGGAACAAATGGAAAAGACAATCACACATATAAAAAGCAGGGATCGCTCAGAATTTCTGGTTGATAATAAATTAAAAGATACAAAAGGCAACACTCATACGGAATTTGCATTTATCACTAAATATAACATACATGCCAAAAAAATAGAAAAAATCCTTAAAAAACATTGGGCCATTTTAAAAAAGGATGAAATTTTGGGCAACGTTTTACCTGATCGACCCACAGTTATTTACAGAAAAGCTGATAATCTAAAAAATCAATTAGCCCCGAGCCTCTTACCCATACAGATTCCCAAGTCTAATAACAACAACTTTCTACTCTCTCAAAAAACTGCAGGATTCCACAAATGTGGTACTTGCTCCACATGCACCCATCAAAAGCGAAAGACTATAACATTTACAGGTACTTACACAAAGAAGATATATACCATCAAGAAGTTCATCCATTGCACATCCACATATGTAATATATTTATTACAATGTGGATGTGGTGCGCAATACATAGGTAGAACCATCAGACCAATACATATCAGATTCCGAGAGCACTTCAATAATATTAGAACTAACAAAGTAGAACACAGTGTTCCGAGACATTGCAATACATGCACATTTTTTAATTGGTCCACTTTGATTGCAATTGGTATAGATTCTGTCGAAAAGCATTGGAGAGGAGGTAACAAAATGCATGAGTTAGCTAAGAAAGAGGCACAGTGGATATTCAATTTAAAAACACTAAAAAATGGATTAAATCAAGATATCGACCTCACAGGTTTATTATAAGACCTCTGTTTTGGGTTATCCCCCTCTCTCTCCTTTCTCTCACTGGGTGGGTCCATTAGAACTTGGAGCAATACATTTGATATATTTACATTGACTGATACTAACTCAATTCTTCTTTTTTATAGAACATTTAAGAAGCCTATACTCAATACATTATATATACATATGTTAGCTTATAGATATTATTTGTATTATTACCTTGTGGCCATTTGATTGATTTTTTATTTGTGGTCTGGTCTTACAGTTTACATGTACATATGGGCGGATTTACTTGACACCCTATTGGTTTAATATTTTTTGAGATTTTTTTATATATTTTTTTAGATTTGGTTTTTTTATATATATATTCTTTTTATATACATTTTTGCATATACATTTCTCATATACGTTTTTATTTTTTTTACCAGTTTATTTATTAGTTTTTTTGCATTTCTCATTACATAATCCCATTGGACGACCAATTGGTCATATATTTCCTATCCAGACCTTTGGGTCTCTCTTAGATCCGCATATATATCTATCTATTATGTTCTGTTTTTTACTTATGTGGAATATGCTCCTGTATACACTTTGTCTATGGGTTCGGGCTGTCAGGGGGTGGTTTTTTCCCCACCCGCTGTCGTCTCGATCCTGTGGATATGGTTTTTTCTGCATGCGTTCCAAGGCTGGAACGCAATAAATAGTACGACGATATGCGTTCCACTGTTGGAACGCGGAAGCATACACACGCCTTAAAGGACGTATGACGTTCGCCTAAAGGGACCAATAAGGATGAACGTATGAGGAAACCCGGAAGTGCCCGACCTCGCGTTTTTTTCGAGAAGCCCAATGGAAAGCACCTGGACACACAGATATAAAAAAGGAACGTTTAGGAACAGTACTCATATCCCTGAAGAAGTCTACACAAGACGAAACGCGTTGGACTGAGTATTCTCATTATATTATTTTATTATTGTATTTACTTGTTTTAGCACTTCATATGGTACGACCAGTTGTTTCATCATCTGCATCATTGATCCTATTTGACATCTCGGTCCACTTGTTAGTGGAGACATGCTTGCTGATTGTTACCTGAATGTAAGTGCAATCAGTGTGATTAAATTTTGATATTTTTATACAGTACTACTCTATGTATATCTCTCTTTTCTGTCCATACTGAGGATTTTACCATTTTGGAAGAAAATCTATCGCTTGTTCTACACATTGATTGGCTACAAACACCCGAAAGGGAGATAAGCGCAGAAAATCTATACCTTTTGTAAGTTCTCTACCTCCTGGACACCTACCCCCTTGTCCATTCATACTTCACCATATTTTACTGTATTTATGTTTTAGATCTGGAAAGATCCCGGCCCGTTTTAAGGTTGTATTCTCTTTTGATGTGCTATCCCTCCCTTTTAGCTTATATCGCTTGTATAGCCTTATTTGCTTTTGTTTGCTTTTGTATGACTAATACCATATTACCCTCACATTGCAACCATGTTGCCAATGTAGACATACACACAAATACACACACATTTATAAATTGACACACACATGCATATATCCACTCTGATATATGCACATATATACACTTGATACATGCATACACACAAACACACATACACACACTACAGAGACACACAATGACACACAGCCACACACACACACACTGACAGATACCATCACACAATCACTGTACATCTGGCAGTGTGTATTGGTAGCTGTGTGTGTGTATGTTCTGGCATTGTGCAACATGTTTGTACCTGAGAGTGTGTGTCTGGCCGTGAGCATCCTTGTGCATCTGAGTGTATATCTGTGTGTATGTGCATCCATGATTGTGCCTGCAATGCATATCTGTGTAAAGAAACAAACCATGATAGACATAAATACACAGGCCAAAATAACTTAAATGATCTAAAAGAGTCTTTAAAAAGTGTAAAAATTATAAAACTGGAGTACTACTTGCAAAATAGCTGCACACAGTAGAAATGTCCAATATATACAGTCATTATCTGTATAGAAAGAAGCACACCAAATTCTTCCAATCCGATAGCAGCTTGTCTTCGCAGTAAAGTGAGATCCAGATAATCCCCACTCCCCCCCACCCTCCAAAAAAAGGAAAAGAAGAAAAGAAAATAGTGCTTCCTGTATAATCAGTCTAAGAAGAAATGGTATGCAGAAAATAACTGACTATATAGAGCAGGCACACCATTGTATTATTCAGGCGTAGGTATTACAATCCTCACCAAGGATTCTTTAATCCAGTGATTCTATAGTAGATGAACAGGATGTCTAGTATAAGGAAACTAATAAATAAAAGTAAAATAATAAAAAAAGTATATAGTCCACTCACAAAAAATAAAGTAGCCAATATTCTTTTATTAAATCAACAAATCAAGTGACAAAATTATCCACAATGCATTTTGCCATGCAGGGCTTTTTCAAGTGGACAAATCAGCAAAAGAAACAGTACACCTGGCAGGTAAAGATTTTTATAAGACTCACAAACCTTGTAAATTCAAAATTGGCGCCAAAATGACATCGCCACCATGTGACCACAACACAGTGTGTATTTATACAACCAAGACCAATGTTCTGTTTAGTGACATTAAAATATAGAACTTAAAGAACATATAGAATACATTTAAATTGGTCTGATTATCCATCTGGTCGAATCTAATTTTTTAAATTTCTCACCTTTTAAAAATCTTTTTATTTCTTTCTCATTTCAGTTTTATCCATATAAATTATTGAAGACAACCTTTTTTTTCTTATATATACTTATCTATTTATTTTTACTTTTATCTTTTTTATTGTTGATGGTGGTTGGGAAGCATTGCGGATGCAATATTGTCCCCTTCCCCCCTCCCCTTTCTCCTCCCTCTCCCCCCCCTTTTTTGTTTTTTTTATTTTATCCCTGAGTGTATTATTATACTATCAGTATTCTACGTTTTCTATTGGTCACTATGGCATTAACACTTTTATCTTAATAACTTCTAGTTTATTATCTCAGCCACTGTATTCTAGTTATGTATATATATATATATATATATATATATTGCTGGTTGTGACCATTACCGGTTATATTATGTTATGTAGATCATTACCATTTTCGTTTATTAATTAACTTAATATTTTTCAAAATAAAAAAAAAACATTTGAAAGAAAATATAGAACATAATACATGTGGTCTGAGAGAAATATATACAATCTAATATATTTAGACTAAAAAACATTAAAATAAAGCGAGTCACGTGATGCGCAAGATCGTATCTGCGTCACGTGTGCTCACGCAGTGTGTTATTTGTAATTTTGAGCTTATAAGAAGTGAACTGTGTGAATATAGTATGCACAGTTCACAGACTCCAGTGAGGGGAGTGTATGTGTGGATGCACATCACTGCTTGCCGCTACCGATCATGTGGCTCAGGGCGATCGATATGCATAGGGAGGATGTGTGGGCAGGACTTCAGTGGCCATGTTAGAAGGTGCAAAGTATAAAAACTTTGCAGAGGACATATAAATTATGTATAAAACCAAAGGTACATTATGAGGTGATATAACCTAAAACTAAGGTAAATAAACAAATGTGGAAAATTGCATAAACAACACTTGAAATGACATAAAAGAATAGAATAAAATCAAATATATGTAGAATAAGAGATTATATTGGAAATTATAAATCTAATTGAGTCTTGAATAAAAAAATGTATATTAGGACAAAAAGAAATATTTGTATAAAAAGTTAAAAAGATCACAGTAAAGGTCAAAGTAAACATTAAGGCTGTCTGGAGTAAGAGTTTTTAAATTTAAGAAAACAGTGCATTTTATTTTTGCATAAAATATTTTTGATGTCTCCTCCTCTCCATGGAAATTGTGTTATTGTGAAATTGTGTTATTATTATGTATGGTAAAATGTTTAGACACAGAGTGGTTAATAATATTTCGACAATGTCCACCCAAATTTGTCTTTAAACATCTGGAGGTCATTCCCTCTTATTAGAGGCCACATGGGCACTCCATTAGACAAATAACATTCTTCATATAGCAGAAAATAAGGTGTTTGATCACATAAGATTTCACAGTTTTATTGGAAGTGAAATATGTAATTATGGATTGCACCTTGTGGGTCTCCTTCTCCCACAGCCCCTTTGGAAGTTTCTTTTCCACCTTTACCAGTCACTCTGTGTGTTTCTTTCTCCCATTCTTTCAGTCCCTTTATGTGTCTTCCCTACCCCCTTTGTGTGTCTCTTTAGCCCCCATCCCCTCTTTGTGTCTCATTCTTCCCTTCCCCTGCACCTTGGCATATCTATTCTTTCCCCAGCCCTTCTGTGTATTTCTTTCTCGCCCAGTCCCTTTTGAGTGTTTCCTCTTTCATATCACCATTCCCTATTGTTTGTCTCTTCATGCCCTTCCCCAGCCCATTTTGTTCTCCACTTCCTCAGCCTTTCTTGTGTCTCTCTGTCTCTCTATTGCCCCCTAGGTCCCTCTTGTGTGTCTCTTTCACTCCCAGACACTCAATGTGTCTCTTTCTCCCTCCAGTTCTTTCTGTGTCTCTTTCTCCTCCCTCAGCCCCTCTGTGTGTCTCCTCCCCCCACACTCTGTCTCTTTCCCCAGCCACTTTTTAAGTATTTTCAACTCCCCCATGCCTTTGTGGTCTTTGCACTCTCTCCTCTCCAGTCAGTCACCCAGGCACTTCCCGGACCAATGTGCCACAAGGCAGCTGCCTTATGGTTTCTCCAGTTCTACTTCCCAGTGCAGTTCAATGAGAAGACTTTGCAAGGCAGGTGCTCTGGGCAATTGTTGTCTCTTGAATTTATCTCTACTGAGCTAAGCAAACCAGAAAGTAACAGGACCGGTTGTCTTATTGACAAGCAGGGGGTGTAACAAAGTAAATTTATAAAAGTGCCAATTTATATTGAAAATATCATTTTTTGTAAAGTGAAAAAAGAGAACACACTTCACACATAAAGCACTTCATCAACCTTTAACCCACCATGGTAATGTTTATAATTTTGAAGTAAATGCTTTACTTTCTTTGCAGACATTAAAAATGGGATAGACACTACTCTATAAATGAGGTAACTGACATCTAAAAATTTATCAAATTGTAATGTGTGCAAGCTGAATAGCAGATACTAATTGTCAAAGCTCTATATATTCAGCCTCAGTTCTCCTCTGATAGTTCTACTTATAAAAGGTATTAGCTGTGCCCCATTTTCCAGTAACATTCGATATGCTGTATAATGACATGAATAGCTGTTTTATTGGCCATAAATTACGTGGAAGGGGGAAAAAATGGGTATTTGGTGATTTCCAAATCTGCAACCTTGACATTTTGAAAAATCCTGAAATCTTTTTACATTTTCCACAATTCACAGTCTTGTGAAACAACTATATATTCTTTACTAATCTTGCACATACTAGAGTGTATTCAAACATGTATTGTGCAGTAATCATGAAACTACAGTAACAAGATGTAATGAGAAAAAAAAAAAAAAGAAAACATTTGACGGATATAAAAGCCAGATGTTAATAGTGTATCGTCATAACACGGTATTCATTTCAGTGTGTTCAAGTGATTACAGTATTTTCTAAGTGTAATTAATTCAAATTGGACAAGTAGAGAAATAAGAGAAGGTGAAAATGGAGTGCAAACTTACTAATTAGTTATTACTGATTACTAATATAAAGCGGAGTAAAGATGCTATTGATAGAATAAAATGGGAAGATCAGGAGAAGTCTCACGTTGGTTTATCAATACAGATGATACTGAAGACTGAACAAATATATTAATTTGTCAATGAATGATTTGTACACTAAATTGGTGAGAAGAAAATTATCAAGAGTCAAAACACCTCAGGGGAAAAATAAATCCTAGAGACTAAAGTATTAGAAAATATTAAACGATAAGTGTGTTGCTAGTTGTGGTAAATCATAGTTGTCAAAAGTAATCCTTGTGGGATATAAAGCAATACAAGTCTTTTTTTTAAAGTAGCATATAGCCAAATAATCATAATCATGCATCACTAAGCAGTGGGAGATGAATTATATTACAAAACTCAATGTGCCTGAAACTTGAGCAGACTAAATCACAATACACCTGAAATTCCAGTAGGTACAGGCTAGATATATAGACAGGTATATAGATAGATAGATATTATTTAAATGAGCATAGATTTTAGGTGTGTTGCTAAGCGGGGCTTTTGGTGCTTTAAGGCCTACAGCCCCAAATGAGGTGCACTGTAGCATGAAACCTCTTAGTGATGGGTGGATATGAAGCCCAAATCTGTGTATTATTGTCATGTTACTTTTGCTCCCAGTCTACATGTTGAAATTGCCAGGAGCAGAAACAGTACACTTGGGAAGTTTAGAAAGAGTGTCTTTGGCAAGGTAAATCCCAATACAAAAAGTCTCATGGGAGAACCTGCAGCCGCTGCGATAAGAAGTCTTCGGCAATTTGGGACACAAACGTTTGTGTCACACGTAGATTGTAAGCTCCCGGGGCCACACCATTTTGCTGCTCCAGGTGAAGGGCAGGCAACAGCTGAAGACCTTTCAAGAATTCAGTTGGGTCTTCACAGGCCGACATGACATGGACTACACCCTCTCATGGCACCACCAGGATTCTGGGTCTCCCCAACAGTACCTAACTCTTTTTTCAAGAGTTTGATAACAGGTAGAAACGTATGCCGTTCTCAGAGAATGGAGAAAGGTCATCAAATACCAAAATCCTGCTGTTGTCCATGGCAAAACTGGGATACATTCCATAACGTGCCATTATAGCCAATTTCAATGCGGGAGACCGCTTTAATGTCTCTGGGTGTATCTGTATGGGTTGTCCATGCCTTCCTAATCTTAAAGGCAGACATGATGAGCTATAATTCGTCTTTTCCTTTCACCTCCAATGCCTGAGTAACTTTATGGGTAACGTTCAGCAAGGCTTCTGGGCCTACCACTTCTGGGGCTCTGTGGATACGTATATTTTTCCATGGAGGTAGCACCTCTAGTGATGCCATGGATGCCACGGATACCACTGTAGCGCCTCTAGTGATGCCAGCCTTCACTAAACTTAAAATTTAAATCTGAAGCAAGTAATTAAATATAAAAAAAAAAATTCAGAAAAAAGACACACATGGAAATAAAAACTGCAATTCAATAAAATGAATCCATCTCTGCCAACATAGAGGGCTGCATGGTACTGAAGCTCCGCCCCGCAAGGGATCACTGCAGACTATGCTCTTGTAATGGAGAAAGCCCTTATACTAGTGTTTGAAGCTATTGCATTGTGTGGGACAAATTTCAAAACTATGCAGTCACATAGTTTTGCCTAATTAAATACGGGGCCATTCGGACTTTAGTGAAAACCTCGTCAAGTGAAAATATAATAATGAAAATATTCAGATTTATCAATTCCAACATGAGCCTGTTTGCAAAATTAAGTGAATATATAGCGTAGCATAACTTATATGTATCTCGAAAAAGTGTCATAGATCTTTTAATGAAAAATACTCTTTTCTTTTTCAAATCTTAGGATACTCAGTTTATTTTTGTGCTTGTTTTTAGAATATTTTTTAGGTCTTTTTAGTGTTCTTACTAAATTTGAAATCTTCATATATTTTTGCTTTCTCTTTTTGGCAGCAAAACAAACTCCAAGCACATCAAGCACATGCCTTATGCAGTTTTCTTTTCGGAGTCTTTAAATAGCATTAGCTGATCTTATGCAGGTGCTGCAATTAGCCTGTATGAGAAACTATTTTACTCATTTTTTGATGACTGTTAAAAGTTGTTTCTATCCATATGGTAACAAATATTCTCTGTGTCAATCTATGAATCTATGTTAAAACATGTGAAAGTTAAATTTCAATCTTAAAATTTACTCATTGCACCATTACAATTTAATCAGAATGAAGTTCCCTGGTGCTGGCTAAGCTTCAGAAGTTAAACCATTAACAAACAATTTAAGGGCCTTGAAGGGATATCGATCCTGAGTGCGCAGCCCCATGGTGAACTGTATCCTGCATCTGTACCCTGCAAGAGAACCAAGCATTTATTCCAAGCAGCACTGCTCTCCCCATGATCCCTCCAACCAACTACCCTTTTGCTAGATCACAAACACACATTTCTGCAAGCTGTCAATACCATGGATTGTGGCAACAGAAACCTGATATCTCCCAGCCTCCACCTGTATTGGATCCAAGTACTCCCAGTACCCTTCTAGTCTGGTGAGATATAACAATTATCATCTATATTTTTTCTTTGTTCTTTTTTTCAGTTTGTACATACATTTGAGTACTCAAAAGGATTGTTTTTATATGTGACTTTCTTTTTCTTTCTTTTTTCCTCTTTTGTTCTCCTTTTGTTATTTATTCATTTTTATTTTATTTTTTTGCCTTTTTTCTTTCCAATTCCCAAAACTCTACTATTGACTTGCACTGTAAATGCATCATACACAATTACAGTGTGGACTTTGGGATCTAGTCTCTTAAACATATTTACTAAACAGTTCTTTATGTAGACAGTTTACAGGACATACTGTACATATATACATGCGCACACATAAATATTTGTATATAAAATATATTGCTAGTATGAAGTAAACAGATGCGTGATACAGTAATGAAATATGATATAATCTTCTCAATCAGAAAAACAAGCAAAAGTCCTTAGAATCTGCTTACCTATTGACAATCTTATATTCACTCCATGCTTAGAATTTGAGCACAGTGTATTGAAGTGCCATAAATCAAGAAGTTTCCTTGAAGAAACACAGGATTGTCTGTTAGTTTACAAGATTGATGGTTCTGAATCACAAATGGCCTTTCCTGTGCAAGAATTTATGCATAACTGATAATTGGTAGAAACATGCATATTTTGTGTGACAAATTACTCTTGGAGGCGAAGGCACCTTTTACAAATGGGTTTTGGCACATTAACACTTAATAATCAACAAAGCAGATCAGGCAGATATTTATATTTAATAAAAACAATATGCTATATCATTTCTATACCGTGTATTTTTTCTATTTACATTGGGACAAATAATAAGCAATACTATGTTTTTCATGCATCTGAATTGCAAAACTATGGCCAATATATTAAACAAAGTGCAAAAAGATACATGCTTTCATTTTTATGTGATGCCAGATACAATTTATTTATTTATTTTTAATTTTTTTAATGAATAGTATAACCCAGGCTTCCCCAAACTCCGGCCCTCCATATGTTGCTGAACTACAACTTGATTATATGAATGAAATAGATAGGCTGAGAATCATGGGAGTTTAGTTCAGCGAGATCTGGATGGCCAGAGTTTGGGGAAGCCTGGCATAATGCATATCAACTTGATCGCTTCATCAAACTGATTAGGTTTTGATTTTAATTTTTTTTTTGTTTCAGGAAATGTTCAAATGTTTTATCCAAAAAAAAAAAAAAAAATGTAAACTAGCAATACAAAGAGTATTCAAGGACTCAAGGACTATAAGGTTATAAGGTTAAGTTAACCATTATGTAAGGTATTTTCCTTCCCAAATAATGTCTTCCTCAGGGAATCAGATGATAAAGTTCATTATGTTCAAGATCATAAAAGAAGGACAGTACATCAGAAGCATGACTAGTAGCACATGATACTCAAGCATTTTCCTAACCATATCCTTTTTCTTTCACTAACAATTTTACCTTTTTCAATATTACTCTTGAATCAAGATCTTGCAGGACATCTGGTTGGGTCTATTTTATCCATCATATAAGATTTCAATAGTGCACATGAAAGACTGTATGGATTCTATTTGAGATTGGTAAGGACAATAAATAAAAAACAAGATTAATTTGAGACTCAATTTTGAATGGGCCAATAAAGATATCATCAAGGGCAAGAAAGCTTGATGTTTCACTTAGAAATAAACACTTCTCCCATTTTATATTTGAGACTGGATTTTCTACAAAAAAAATCATCAAATGGCTTTGCTATTTCTGTTGGGAGAAATGGTGGGTGATAACCATAACTGAGAAAAATTGATGAGTCAAGGAATCAGTTTAATTATATAAGAAACTCAGCCAAGAATAATAGTCTATTCCAATCACTTTGGGGATAACAAAAATAATCTCAAGTTCTCTACAAAAATGGTATTAGTTCTCTCTGCTTATCCATTTGACTGAGAATGGAAATAGGAAGAATTATATGGTCAGTTTAAAGGGCATCACACAGAGATAATCAAAATATTGAGTTGATTTGGGTACCCTATCTTAAGTGATTTCATTGGTTTCACCTAGTGAAATCATAGACCTGTGGTAGAGGCAGCAGGAATGGATTGGAAGGCTACACAATGAGACATTTGAGTGAGTCTTTTGAAATTGAACAGTATTACCTTCAGAGGTATGTGATTCAACAAAAAAGACATCTGCCTCCCAAAACCCTTCTGATTTAGTCTAAACAAAAAACAAGGAAATGTATCAATTTTTTTTTAAATAAACCAAAGGCCAATGCTCACAATGAGGAGAACAATATGGCACCATTATCTCACAATTGTGGCTCAACTCAAAGGAGCATGGCCCTGTCAGATCAATCCTTATATTTCAGACAACAGTGAGGATGCCAATTTATTTTATCTTCTAGAGAAGATGGTCCAAATCTTGTGAAAGCACCAAATATTCCTTCAATATAAATTAAGGACTGGTGCAAGTTACCAGGCTATGGCAGTGGACTACGGCTCAACTACCCCAAAGACTGCACTGCAGAGAGTTACGAAGTAATAAGAGGTCAAAATCCTCCGAGCATTCTGGCTGTCTTTAGGACTGAATCAGGACTCTATGCCTCTATTTCTATTTTGACAGCCAGGTCATATAGTCTCTTTTGCAGGGGGTGGTTTTGGGGATGACTCCATATATTTGCTATTTACTTAATGGTTTAAAAATTGCTGAAAATGGAGTCAAATGGAACTGGAAATCTGCCAGTGGCCGTTGTCGTAGGAGTTCCAGGTTGTTAGTGTTTGTCACCATGCCCAGAAGTCTTGGTGATTGGAGTTGCCTTTAACCCTTTAAGGACCAAACTGTTGGAATAAAAAGAAATCATGACATGTCACACATGTCATGTGTCCTGAAGGGGTTAAGGATGTGGATGTTGCCATTCTTGTAGGCTCAATGCCCAGAAAGAAGGGAATGGAAATGAAAGATCTAGTGAAAGCCAAAATGAAGATCTTTAAGTCTGAGAGTGCTGCCTTGGACAAGTATGTGAAGAAGACTGCCAGGGTGATTGTTGTGTGAAATATAGCAAACACAAATTGTCTGACTGCTCAGAATTCTGCTCCATCTATTCCAAAAGAGAATTCCAGCTGTTTGACCTGCTTGGATCATAACATGGCAATAGCTCAGATTTTGCTGAAACTGAACGTGGCACCCTCGGATGCAAAGAATGTGATATTCTGGGGGATTCATTCGTCCCCTCAATACCCTGATGCTAGGCAGGGCCGCCATCAGGGGGTGACAACCATGACTGTTGTCACGGGCCCGGCGGCCCTGGGGGGCCCGGACTGCTCTGGCAGTCATGGCCCCACTTTCTTACTCTGCACACATAGATAGCGAATATTGCAATCTATGTGTGCAGCTGCGGGCCCCCCCGCTCCCTGTTACCGCAGAGGGGGCCCAGCACACAGCTTCTTCTCTTCTCTGCTCTCTTCTAATAACTCTCGCAAGACCCGGTTGCCATGTCAACGCTCCGCAGGTCTCGCGAGAGTTATTGGAGGAGAGAAGAGAAGAAGCAGTGTGCTGGGCCCCCTCTGCGGTAACAGGGAGCCAGGGCCCCCCCCCCACCGGACCACCAGGGATGGAATCTCCCCCCTCCCTGGACAAAGGTAAGCAGGCAGGGGGGAGAAACAATTGAATTAAATTTAAATGTAAAAAAAAATTTTTATGTGAAAATGCCCATTCCTCCCCCCCCCAGATTTACACACACACACACACTACATACACTGACACAACACACACACACTACATACACTGACACACACACACACACTACATACACTGACACAGTGGCGTACACACACTCCATGGGGCCCCGGTGCGAAACTGATCCGTGGGCCCACCCTACCCTGACCCACTCCCCCCTGACTGTGCCCCCCCGACACATACATACAGACACAAACACATACACACACCCCCGACAGACACATACATACATACACACATGCAGACACATACATACAGAGACACACACGCAGACACATACATACAGAGACACACACACACATACAGAGACACAGACACACACAGACATACATACAGATACACACATACAGAGACAGACACACACATACACACATACAGAGACACAGACACACAATCATACACACACACACACAGAGACACAAACATACATACACAGACATACGTACAGATACACACACACACAGACAAAGACACAGACATACATACACACAGAGACACAGACAGACACACACATACAAAGACATACATACGGATACACACACACAGACATACATACGGATACACACACACAGAGACACAGACACACATACATACAGAGACAGGCACATACACACATACAGAGACACAGACACACACATACATACACACATACAGAGACACAGACATACACACATACATACACACATACAGAGACACAGACATACACACATACAGAGACACAGACATACACACATACAGAGACACAGACATACACACATACAGAGACACAGACATACACACATACAGAGACACAGACACACACACATACAGAGACACAGACACACATACACACAGACACAAAGACATACAGAGACACAAATACACAAAATGTTTCCTACCATGTGTGACTTTCCCTGGGGTCCAGTGGTGGCTCAGTCTGATGGGAGTCAGAGTTCCCACTCTGACTCCCTCCTCCTTTCGGTTTCCTCCCGCGCGGGCTCTCAGTATGCTGGGATGAGTGACGTGCGGTCACTTCCTCCCAGCCGTGATGATGTAATCACAGGGGGCCCGGTCGCGCTCTTGAAGTGCCCAGCGCAGACCGGGCCCCCTTACAATCCATGTCCATCGGGTGGCCCTGACATCATGGGCCACCCGATGAACCCCTTAACATGCGGCCCCGGCGGTTTGCCGCACGGGCCGGGGCCGCAAAGCGTGGCAGCTGCTACCCGGTCGCGGGGGTCCGCAGGGCGGCCGGGCCCCCTGGAGTGCCGGGCCCGGTCGCAGCTGCGACCCCTGCGACCGCGGTACGTACGCCACTGCACTGACACACACTGCATACACTAACACAACACACACACTACATACACTAACACAACACACACTACAAACACTAACACGACACACAATACATACACTAACACAACACACAATACATACACTAACACAACACACACACTACATACAGTAACACAACACACACACTACATACACTGACACACTGCATACACCAACACAACACACACACTACATACACCGACACAACACACACACTGCATACACCAGCACAACACACACACTGCATACACCAACACAACACACACTGCATACACTAACACAACACACACTGCATACACTAACACAACACACACTCTGCATACACTGACACAACACACACTGCATACACTGACACAACACACACTGCATTCACTAACACAACACACACACTGCATATACTAACACAACACACACACTGCATACACTAACACAACACACTGCATACACTAACTCAACACACACACACTGCATACACTAACACACACATTGCATACATTAATACAACACACACATTGCATACACCAACACAACACACTCTGCATATCTGCATACACTGACAACACACACTCTGCATACACTGACAACACACACTCTGCATACACTAACAAACACACTGCATACACTAACAAACACACTGCATACACTAACAAACACACTGCATACACTAATACAACACACATACTGCATACACTAATACAACAAACACACTGCATACACTAATACAACACACACACTGCATACACTAATACAACACACACACTGCATACACTAATACAATACACACTGCATACACTAATACACACACCACATACACTAATACAATACACACACTGCATTCACTAACACACCATGCACTCTGCATACACTACACACTAACATACTCACTGCATCCACTATACTGACACACTCTGCATTCGCTACACATTAACACACGCTGCATCCGCTACACACTTACACACTATCTGCATTCACTACACAGTAACACACTCTCTGCATTCACTACACATTAACACACACTCTGCATTCACTACAAATTTACACTGACACACTCTGCATTCACTACACCCTAACACACACTCTGCATTTATTACACACTAACACACACTCTGCATTTATTACACACTAACATACACTCTGCATCAACTGTACATACAGCACCCACTACACAAACATCCTGTATTCACAGTACACACACTACATCCACCACAAATTGAAACACTCTGCATTCATTATACACAGACACTGCGTCTAATACACACACTACATCCACTACAGACACTGCATCCACTAAACACATGTCATCTAGTACATACAAACACTACATACACTACACCAACACACACTACATCACTGTACACACACTACATCCACTACTCAAACACTCTCTGCATTCACTACACATTAACACTCTGCATTCACTACACTAACACACCCTCTGCATCCGCTACACACTAACACACCCTCTGCATCCGCTACACACTAACACACCCTCTGCATCTGCTACACATTAACACACTGCATTCACTACACTAACACACACTCTGCATCCGCTACACACTAACACACTCTCTGCATTCACTACACATTAACACACACTATGCATTCACTACACATTTACACACACTATGCATTCACTGCACTAACACACACTCTGCATTCACTGCACTAACACACACTCTGCATTCACTGCACTAACACACACACTACATTCTTTACACTGACACACTCTGAATTCACTACACACTAACACACACTCTGCATTCATTACACACTAACACACACTCTGCATTCACTAAACAATGCACACACTCTGGATTCACTATACTGACATAAACTCTGCATTAACTGTACACACAGCATCCACTACACAAACCTCCTGTATTCACAGTACACACACTACATCCACCACAAATTGAAACACTCTGCATTCATTTAATCTAGTACATACAAACACTACATCCACTACACAAACACACACTACATCCACTACTCAAACACACTCTGTGTTCACTATACACACTGCATCCGCTACACAAACACACACTCTGCATTCACTGCACAAACAGTATCTAATACACACAAACACTACATCCATTACACACATTCTAATTCACTTCCACTATACACACCACATTCAGTCCTGCATCATTGTCAGCGGACTAGGTAGGGCGTGGGTGGGCCCGGGAGGGAGGGGCCCAGACCTTGTGCTTTGTCAGGGGCCCCAAAATTTCTGATGGCAGCCCTGATGCTAGGCATGCCTGCATTCATGTAGGATAAAAAAAAAACACAGTGCACATGAGGCTGTGAAGGACAATTCCTAGTTAAAAGGACAATTAATCAAAACTGTGAAACACAGAGGTGCCACTGTTACACAGGCCAGGAAGTTATCCAGTGCCATAACTGCCGCCAAAGCAATCATGTTGGAGACATCTGGTTTGGAACTCCTGGGGACAGTTTGTTTCTATGGGAGTCATTTCAGATGGAAATAATTTGCTGTATTCATTCTCTGTTACTATCAAGAATAAAACCTGGAAAATTGTTGAAGGACTCAAGATTGATGACTTCTCTCATCAGTTGGATTTAATTAACAGCCATAAAGCTCTTACAAGAAAAAGGAGACTGCATTTGAATTTCTTTCTAGTAGTGACTAGCGACTGATCAGACATTGTACTTAAATGAAAAAAGTAAAAAGTTGTCTTTAGTTAAACCTGCAATTAATATCAAGTGAAACAACTTGATTGTCACAAGTAACACCTTTTTTGTATTGTGGCTAGCATTATAAATCATTCTTAGCATTAGTGAAAAATAAAATCTGTTTGGTTTTAGCATCCTTAAAAAACAAACAAACAAAAAACCCAATGGAACTGGAATGAAACTGATACAAGAGATATTTGTAAACGGAGTAACACCACACCAGTGCGCATTCCAAGAAAGCCGTGAGAATATTACTCAACAGAAATGTTAAATGGATTGTGCAATACATATATGCAATGCAAGTGGGTATTACATGTGTGCTGCATAGACTTAAACACTACAGTCTGTAAGAAGCTTTGATTGATTTTGATCTTTTATGCGGTTGTTATAGTGTGCTGATCAGTGGTGTATCCTGGTTTTGTGCTGCCCTAGGCAGGACAAAACTCAGGCGCCCCCCCTCCCCCCGCGCCACCCCCACCCAACCTTTCCCCCCGCCCCGCATACTAAATACACACACACACATTCACTGACAGATACGCATACACTAGCTAACAGAAACACACACACACACACTAACAGACACACTCACACTCAGTAACAGACAAACACACTCACTAACAGACACACACTCACTCACTAGCAGACACACACTCACTCACTAGCAGACACACTCACTAACATACACACTCACTAACATACACACACACACACACTAACAGACACACACTAACAGACACAGACACAAACACTAACAGACAGAAACACTAACAGACACACACACTAACAGACACACACACTCACTAACATACACACACAGTCAGACACACACACTAACAGACACACACACTAACAGACACAGACACACACTCACCCACCCACATTAACACATTTTTTTAAAATTTATTTTTAACACATTTTTTTTTATTTTTTTTTAACACTTTTGTTTTATTTATTTTTAACACATTTTTTTTTTAAATTTATTTTTAACACGTTTTTTTTTTATTAACCCCCCCCCCAGCCTCCTTACCTTTGGGAATGCTGGGGAGGGGGGGTGTCTCTTCGTCCCTGGTGGTCCAGTGGCTGCTGGGCGATCGGGCGGCACTGCATGGCGGGCGGCCGGCGAGGGAGCACTTCCCCTGAGCTGTCTGCTCAGCTCCCTCGCCAGCCTCAGAGTGAGGCTGGGAGCCGGAATATGACGTCATATTCCGGCTCCGCCTCCCAGCCTCACTCTGCGGCTGGCGAGGGAGCTGAGCAGACAGCTCAGGGGAAGTGCTCCCTCGCCGGCCGGCCGCCCGCCCGCCCGCCCGCCCAGCAGCCCGCCGGCCCGCCCAGCAGCCCGCCGGCATGTCTGTTAGCCGCAAGGCTAACAAGACATTTGCCTTGGGCATTTGGGGGCGGCTTTTTTTGCCGCCCCCTGGAAAATGCCGCCCAAGGCAAATGCCTTGTTTGCCTCGCGGCTAATACGCCCCTGGTGCTGATAAAGAAGATTTGAGCTGTATTTACAATGAGATATATCTACACCAGGAGTGTGTGTGAATATGAGTTAGCAAACAAACTTGCATATTTAACCCCTTAAGGACTGAGCCAAATGTACACGTTGTGAACAAAACGTAAACAAAACCTGGCATTTGCGCTATATGTCTGTCCAAACGTAATTCACCTCTTTCATATTAAATGTACCCCCCCTTATTATATATAATTTTATTCAGGGGAAACGGGGTTTTCATTTAATATCAAATATTTAGCTATGAAACATAATTTAATATGAAAACAATGGGAGAAAATAAGAAATGTTATTTTTTTTAGTTCTACATGACATTTTAACTGTCAATGTCATAATACTGTTTGCTTTTACTGCAATAAAATACACATATTTGTATTCAGCAAAGTCTCACGAGTAAAACAGTACCCCCTATGTACAGGTTTTATGGTGTTTTGGGAAGTTACAGGGTCAAATATAGCACGTTACATTTGAAATTGAAATTTACCAGATTGGTTACGTTGCCTTTGATACTGTATAGTAGCCCAGGAATTAAATCGACACCCATAATGGCATACCATTTGCAATAGTAGATAACCCAAGGTATTGCAAATGGGGTATGTCCAGTCTTTTTTAGTAGCCATTTGGTAACAAACACTGGCCAAAATTAGCGTTAGTATTTATTTGTGTGTGAAAAAAAAACCCACCCCTGAGCGGTGGGTGGGGGCCCTAAAAAAACAATACGGGGGTTCCTACTGTCCCCCCGGCCCCCACCCCTGAGCGGTGGGTGGGGACCCTAAATAAAGAGAGGGGGGACCTACTGTGCTACCCCTGGCCCCCACCCCTGAGCAGTGGGTGGGGGCCCTAGATAATAATGGTGGGGGGACCTAGCCCCCCGACCCCGCCCCTGAGCGGTCAGTGGGGGCCCTAAAAAAACAATAAAGAGGGGACCTACTGTCCCCCCCGGTCCCCACCCCTGAGCGGTGGGTGGGGGCCCTAGATAATAATGGTGGGGGGGACCTACCATCCTCCCCCTCGGACCCCACCCCTGAGCGGTGGGTGGGGCCCCTAAAAAACAACAAGGGGGGGACCTACTGTCCCCCCCTGGCCCCCATCCCTGAGCGGCGGGTGGAGGCCTTACATGAAATCCCCTCCACCCAATCAAAGTGACTAGGGGTCCCAAGCCAATAAAATAACTAACATGTAAAAAAAATTAAACTTACCATTAAACTTAATTTTTCAGCCCCAAAAAAGGGCAAATAAAAAGCCATCATACCCGACGAACTTAAAATAAAATAAAAAACCCGAGCACAAAAAAAAGACGAATAAGAAAAAACCAGAGCGCAAAAAAAATAATCCATCTTCACCCATGGAGGGCTCCGCGCAGACTGAGCTACGCAGGGCGGGGGAAGGCTTATAAAGCCTTGCCCCGCCCTGCAATTAGGCTAAGAACAATCTGATTGGTGGGTTTAAGCCAATCAGAGTGCTCTTTGTCATTTTACACAGCGTGGGAAAGTTCTTTGGAATTTTCCCACGCTGTGTAAAATGGCATAGAGCACTGTGATTGGATGCATTTCAAGCCATCCAATCACAGTGCTCTGTGTCATTTTACACAGCGTGGGAAAGTTCTTTGGAATTTTCCCACGCTGTGTAAAATGACAAAGAGCACTCTGATTGGTGGGCTTGAAAACCATCCAATCACAGTGCTCTGTGTCATTTTACACAGCATGGGAAAGTTCTGTGGAATTTTTCCACGCTGTGTAAAATTACACAGAGCACTGTGATTGGATGGATTTCAAGCCACCCAATCAGAGTGCTTTGTGTCATTTTACACAGCGTGGGAAAGTTCTTTGGAATTTTCCCACACTGTGTAAAATGACAAAAAACACTCTGATTGGCTTAAACCAGCCATTGGATAACAATTGTATAACAATGTTTGGAATTTAGTGAATATTCCCCTATATATTCCCCTGTATAACAATGTTTGGCATTTAGTGAATATTCCCCTCAGGGGTGGGGGCCAGGGGGGAGGACATTAGGTCCCCCCCCAATTTGTGTTTAGGGCCCCACCCGCTCAGGGAGGGGGGACCCTTTTTTTATTTTTATTTTTAAATAGTAATAGGGTGCGGACCGAACATCGCATATGTTCACCGTCCGTGGCGAACGCGAACACGCGATGTTCGCCAGGAACTATTCACCAGCGAACCGTTCGGGACATCACTAATAGAAACCTGTCTTTTAGAGATTCCAATATTTTTAGCTCAAAGAGTTTGTTAAGAGATTGACAAATATTACCTAATTCTTGCACTCCTATCTGCCTTATTATGTCCAAGCGTGGTCCAAAAATATATCCCTCTAGTTTACTGACAAGAAGTACAAGCAGTTTTTTTTCAACAACTGTTAGATCACACTTACATGAAGTTAACTTACATTAACTATAAATTCTTAGTATTTGGTGCAGGATACCTGTTGATTTACATTGCATGGTACCCAATCACTCCCTCCAATGTTGGAGATTTACAAAAGAGGGAGGTACACTGGAACACATCTAGTGTAAAAAAAATAAAAATAAAATGAAAGTGTAGGTACTAACCGGGATGTGGGTGTTAGATAATGAAGACCAGGAAAAAGCAGACATTTAAAATAACTATTTCTACTCTGTATATATAACCTATGGCAATAGATATGCAAATGATTGCTGCAAAAAACATGCAGAAAAATTGTAATTGGCTAACTCAAGATAATGTGCTGCGGGGGCGGGGCCTGACCTGCAAGATGGCCGGTCATGTTCCTTAGTAGCTCCCAACGACTATGGCAAATATAAAGCTAACTAAGCTATAAACTTGTGCACCTATGCCCACCAAGCTACAGAAGGATCACCACTACAACCAGGCACAGCCACCAAGCTCACGCAAGACTACACCGAACCGACCACCTCTCGGGCCTACAGGACTGGACTTGCAGGCCGGGGTGAGAAGCGGCCAATCTCCCCCGACTGTGCACGCACACACCGCTTGCCTCCACAGCCCTGATTCACCCCCCCCTTTGGACCGGTGGGGGTTATCCCGGTCCCCACTTGGTCGATTTACCTCAGCACCCACTCAGCTAGAACCGCTTGAGACCGCGTGGCGCGACCAGCATGGCCGCCATGCCAGACCTGCTTCAGAGCAACACAAGCCCAGAATGCCAAGAGTGGAGCGATCTCTTCCTCAAAAGATTTGACGCCATCTTCCAGAGGTTCTGGCTTCGAATAGAGAGCAGATCCCACGCACTCATCCCTCCCGCCTTAAAAGCGACCCGGAGAGATACCCCAACAGCTCATTCCTCTCCTGGGCCGGGAACCCGAACAGAGAAATCTCCACTTTGCCGTCCGCATACCCGGAGGCCATCTCGGAAGCCAATGCGCCCACGAGCTCACAATCCTGCCGCCTCGGCACGAGGATTCCGTGGACTTAGGGTACGGGCTTCCGGACAGACCTGGGGTCGAAGATACGCGGCAAAGCTGTCCTACAGTTTGAGAAGCAATCGGCAGGGTGGTATCCAATTACACCTACCAAGGCTAAAGCCAGAGGGAAGGGATGCTGATCCTGATATGGGGAAGAACTTTCTACCATGGCCCATCCGAGGCATTGGGTGAACAGAACTGTATGATACCTCATGTATTTTTGCTCTTTTTAGTTACACATGTTTTTTCTAATTTTTGTTACCTTAGTTATTACTCATGACCCAGTGGCATCAAACTCAGGCACACTGACATAGCCTGTATATTATGAATGTGTGCAGCTTACAGCATATAGAGCCTGAACACCTATTTTATATAAGACCATACTCCATGTCTAAATCCTGTTCGATTAGAAAAACATCCCAAGCTGCACTAAAAATGTATAAATGTATGCCTAGACACTATGTCAGTGTCTTCAAAAACTGATCAAGCTTGTTTATTATCTACTAGTACATCTATTGTTTGTCCTGTATTCTCTCTGGTCTCTCAGACCTATGATTCAACCTGTTAAAAATATAAAAATGTGCAGTTCTTAACATGCCATGACATTGTATCAACTTGTGATCTTGCAATATGCTTGTCAACGCTGTCGTGGCGTCGATTTACCTCAGCACCCACTCAGCTAGAACTGCTTGAGACCGCGTGGCACGACCAACATGGCCGCCATGCCAGACCTGCTTCAGAGCAACACAAGCCCAGAATGCCGAGAGTGGAGCGATCTCTTCCTCAAAAGATTTGATGCCATCTGCCAGAGCTTCTGGCTTCGAATAGAGAGCAGTTGAACCTGTTAAAAATATAAAAAATGTGCAGTTCTTAACATGCCATGACATTGTATCAACTTGTGATCTTGCAATATGCTTGTCAACGCTGTCGTGGTGTCACAATCCTGTATGTTATACCGTGCACGAAAAAAAGAAAGAATTAAGAAAAAAAGAAAAAAAAGATAATGTGCTGCAGCAACTAAAGAATGTTGATGTAAACAAAGCTCCAAGGCTTCACGGTTTTCAACCAAGAGTACTTAAGGAACTAAGTGTGGAAATAAATGAACCTCTCTTTTTAATCTTTCAAGATTATTTTCTTTCAGGAAGTGTTCCAGAGGATTGGAGGAAGGCGCATATGGTTCCTATATTTAAAAAAGGTGCAAAATCATTGTCCGGAAATTATAGATCTGTGAGCTTAACTTCTGTGGCTGGGAAAGTATACGAAAGGTTACTAAGGGATAATATTCAAGAATTCCTTGAGAAGAGCATGGTTATCAGCAAAAATTATCATCTTTAGTTTAGAAAAATGTCGCCTCGGAGGGGATATGATAACATTATACAAATATATTTGTGGCCAATACATACCATTGTGTGGAAATCTATTCCCAAACAGGAATTTACATAGGATACGAGGTCATGCATTTAGACTGGAAGAAAGAAGATTAAGTCTAAGGCAAAGGAAAGGGTTTTTTACCGTAAGAACAATAAGTATATGGAATTCTCGGCCTGAAGAAGTGTTTTTTTGGTTTCATCAGAGTTTAAACAGCAACTAGATGCATGCTTGCTAAAAACAGAATATTCAAGGATATAATGTTTCAATGCAGGGTAAATGCTTTCTTGATCTTGACTGAAATTCTGGGTTCCAGAGGGATTTTTTCCTAATTTGTTGCTAAATTTAAAGTGCTTCAAACTGGGTTTTATTGCCTTCTTTTGGATCAACGGCAAAAAAACAAATGTGAGGAAGGTTGAACTTGAAGGACACATGTCTCTTTTCAGCCTATGTAACTATGTAGTGTAGGTGTTCCAGGGAAGAAAAAATCCTGGAGAATGGTAAAAAATGTGTAATGATGTGACAAGGTATTCAGTGTCATTTGACTTAATCACCAATTTTTTACCAATAAATAAAAGCAAAACTTTCTGGTGCACATGAAATTTTTGTCATGTGATCTTTGTGTGTGATATTACTTTTACTAGATTTGTTTTTACATTTATTAGCACCATTTTGTGTACATTTAAGGTTTGGGATTTTTTCCACGCTTCTTTTTTTTACCAATAATCCTATCAAAATTTAAATTCTCATTATTTCTTCTTAACAGAAGTCAAAGATGCAATCACTACTCAACTATTCCTCAATCTAAGAGTGATTGGTTACAGAAAACTGAATATTGTTAATCCTTAAAGAACTATGCTGCTCCTCCATGGGATTATACCAAAAGCATATCACAATCTGGAAGCTGTGGATCATTTTTTTTTTCCAGATTCCAGATTAACCTACAGGGTGTAGAAGGAGGTCATCATCTTTTGGAAGTCAATGTTCAAAAGATGTATTATGAATATTTCTAGTAATGTGTTTTGCATTATTCTCCTGTACAATAAGAAAAATTGTTTCTGGACTGTACTCCTCATGTGTTCACATGTTTCTGGTTTATTGCATTTGTTTAATTTAATTTGTTTCATGTGGTTGATTATTTGTCCTAAGACAATGGCACAGTCCTATATAACATTTACTCCCATGAAGGTAATCTTTCTTATTACAAGCAACCCGTAACTGCATTGCTATGCTCAATTATTTATGCTATGTACATGCTCCATTTAACCAATTTTGTATTTGACTCTCTTGGGACATGCATGCATTCTGTCAACTTTGGTATTGGAGAATTAAACATTTGCAAAGAAAAAAAAAATGAAATGGATTCCCAAGGGCTATCAGAGATTTGCAAAGGTTGTAATAACCTTTACATCTTTTGAATGGGTTTCTTTTTTTCTTTTGCACAAATCACAAGACTTATATAAAAAAATAAAAAGGTTAAGGGAATTTGGCCATCGGCGAGACAGCACCAGTACTGTCAGGGCTTAACCTTATTGTTAATTTCAAAACACAAAAGTAATATATCTTCCTGATGCACAGAGAAATCATATATGGTGTATACAATGAGGATATGCAACAATATAGGCAATGTGAAATAATCTTGGAAGAACGTATTTCCAGTGTAAAAAAACTCTCAAAAGTGAGACACTTATTGCTACTTTTGCGATCTCCACTAAACCTTAAAGGTACACTATAGTCAAAAAACCAAGTTTAGCTTAATGAAGCAGTTTTTGTGTAAAGATCCTGCCTCTGAAGTTTTACTGCTCAATTCACTGCCATTTAGGAGTTAAATCTTGTTTGTTTATGTTTATGCAACTCTAGCATCACCTCCCCTATCTGTGACTTACACAGCATGCATAAAAAATGGCTTCATTTTCAATCAGATGTAATCTACTTTAATTTTTTTTTTATCTCCTGCAATGTAAATTAAACTTTAATTACTTGCATAAGCTTCTGCAAGGTCTAGCAAGCTACTAAAAGAGCAGGAGATAAAACATTCTAAATTAAACATAATTTGCAATAAAGAAAGTGTAAGTGTAGATGATTCTTAATAGGAAGAGTTTAAGGAAGTGTTTAGGAAGGCTGTGTAAGTCACATCAAGAAAGGTTTGCCTAAAGCTGCATAAACAAAGTAATTTAATTTCTAAATGGCAAATAATTTCACAGAGACTGCAGGCGTATAGACTCTACACCAACATTGCTTCATTAGGCTAAAGTTGTTTTGGTGACTATAGTGCCCCTTTAATATAGGAAAATAAATCGTGTGACAAATCTCCTCATTAAGAATTTTTTGACTCACCAGACATATAGGAGATAGTAAGGCTGACATCACTTACTCTAAATCTCTTAATAAGGAAATAAAATGTCCATCAATTAACATGTTAAAATGCTTGTGTTATTCTAGATCACATATACAATAGTGTGACATGACTTAACCCCTTAACACCGCAGCCAAATGTACAAGTTGTGAACGAAACAAAACGTAAACAAAACCTGGCATTTGCGCTATATGTCTGTCCAACCGTAATTCACCTCTTTCATATTAAATGCACCCCCCCTTATTATATATCATTTTATTCAGGGGAAACAGGGCTTTCATTTAATATCAAATATTTAGCTATGAAACATAATTTAATATGAAAAAAATGGGAGAAAATAAGATTTTTTTTGATTTTTTTCGTTCTTCATGACATTTTAACTGTCAATGTCATAATACTGTTTGCTTTTACTGCAATAAAATACACATATTTGTATTCAGCAAAGTCTCACGTGTAAAACAGTACCCCCTATGTACAGGTTTTATGGTGTTTTGGGAAGTTACAGGGTCAAATATAGCGTGTTACATTTGAAATTGAAATTCGCCAGATTGGTTACGTTGCCTTTGAGACTGTATAGTAGCCCAGGAAATAAATTTACACCCATAATGGCATACCATTTGCAATAGTAGACGACCCAAGGTATTGCAAATAAGCGATGTCCAGTCTTTTTTAGTAGCCATTTGGTCACAAACACTGGCCAAAGTTAGCGTTTGTATTTGTTTGTGTGTGAAAAATGCAAAAAACGCCAATTTTGGCCAGTGTTTGTGACTAAGTGGCTACTAAAAAAGACTGGACATACCCCATTTGCAATACCTTTGGTTGTCTACTATTGCAAATGGTATGCCATCATAGGGGTAATTTTCATTCTTGGGCTACCATAGGGTCATAAAGGCAACGTAAGCAATCTGGCGAATTTTAATGTGAAAAAAATTAAACACAAGCCTTATATTTGACGCTGTAATTTTTGAAAACACCATAAAACCTGTACATGAGGGGTACTGTTGTACTCAGGAGACTTCGCTGAACACAAATATTTGTGTTTCAAAACAGTAAAAAGTATTGCAGCAATAATATCGTCCCTGTAAGTGCTGTTTGTGCGTGAAAAATGCAAAAAACTTCACTTTTACTGGCGATATCATGGTTGTAATACATTTTACTGTTTTGAAACACTAATATTTGTGTTCAGCGAAGTCTCCCGAGTAAAACAGTACCCCCCATGTACAGGTTTTATGGTGTCTTGGAAAGTTATAGGGTTAAATATAGTGCTAGCAAATTAAATTCCCTATACTTTCGGCATGGGTGGTCAGGCAGGTCCCGCTAATTGTAATTAATTAGGATACCTAATTATGTAAAATTATTACATAAATATATGTGTAGAATTAATATATGTATATATATACATATGTGTATATATACGTATATATATATATATATATTTTTTTTAATATTTTTATTTATATATAGGTATATATATAGTGATATATACGTATATATTTATGTATATAGATATATATATTATTTCGTTATAAGTGTATTTTGATATAAATATATATATATTAATATCAGAATACAGTTAGAACGAAATAAAACACATCTATATATTTTTTAATATTTTATTTTTAATTATTTTTTGTATTTAATTTTTTTACGTATTTACATATTAATATTTTTATATTATTTATAAATATATATATAACAATAATTATATATATATTTAATCAGTATCAGTCTACGTGTAATTTGATATTAATATATATATATAATTATATATATATTAATATTAAAATACACCTAGACGGTGTATGTGTATGTGTGTATATGTGTATATATATACTTAGATCATATATATATAATATATATATATGATCTAAGTATATAATTTATTTATTTTTACACTGTTTTAAAACATTTTTATTTGATTTTCAGCCAGCAGGGGGACCAACTGTCATTACAGTTGGTCCCCCTGCTGGCAATGCAGCAGGCAGCTATACCGGCACTGTGATTGTGAGGTCCTCGCAAGGACCTCACTCTCACATGGCCGGGAGGGCTCCTGGAGGGCGGACGTGCCGCGGGGGGCTCCCTGGGAGTCCCCCGAACCGCGATCGCCGGCGTGGGACCGCCAGCGACCGGGTAAGTTACTAAAAACCGGAGGGCGTACTATTACGTCCGGCGGCGTTTAGAGCCGCTTTTAAAAGGACGTAATAGTACGCCCTCCGGTCTTAAGGGGTTAATCATCAATTTACTGAAATTGAATGTACCAAAATAAATGTACAGCAAACCAGTTAAGTGAAGTATGGTCGTTGCTGCCACCCAAGAGTAGTGAAATTTTGAGCCAAGGATTTGTTTTTGTGTATTTGTATTCACTTTGTATCACACTTTGTATCATACAGCTATATTACAACCATGGGTAATGGGTGGGGGCCCTAAATGACAATGTAAAAATACCCCCTAACCCCAGGTGACTAGGGTTTTGACACATAAATAGTAGTGACCCATAAATAGTTTTGACCCATAATAGTAGTTTTGACCCATAAATAGTAGTCACTAAACACTGTCAAGATTCAACATATTTAACCAAGGTTTTAAGGTTAGGTAGTGGTGTACCAATAAGGAACCATGTGGTCTAATGGCTGGGTAATTAGAAAATTTGCCACAAAAAGTAATGTATGGCCAAATACTTGCAATAAAGAAAAGGAGTGGAAGGGGGTAGCCAGTGTTGTACCTCAGTAGGTAGATTGGTCCTAGTAGTAGAAGCTCTTAAATCAGTAAGGTTAGATAGGTGTGTGGCCTAGCGTGAATGGAATTTTAACAGTAATTATGGGTTCAGTCGAATTATGGATTATTATCAAGAAAGGAAGCATTTTTTGGCATGACCACCAAATATGTTTACAGGTACCTTTTATCCCAATGAAAACATAATGATGTTGCTAGCAAGTTAGACAACATCTTGTGGAGAACTGTCAATGTAAGATACCAACGTGTAAGGAAGTTGAAGTTTACCTCCAGTAATTGTAAGTTGAGGGTAGCCTTTGTGGAGATAAGCAAGATCTTTTGCCAGCTAAGGTCTGACAAACCCACATGGAATTCCATAGATATTCTAGCAACATTAAGGCTTTTGAAGGTAAATATTAATCTGTAATAAGTTATATAAGAAGGATGCTAATCGAATTGGTGATGAAAGACTGAATATTTCCACAATTTCTCTCTAAAGAGTAGGTGATATAGTGGTAATATATAGTAGGAGTGTGTGTTAAGGGAATGATTGCCATGGTAATGTATACCAGGACTCTATGACAACATTGCTCCATTGTTTTAGTGTGTTCTTGTTTGACCATATGTATACATTACTGAGGTGGACTGCTAGGTAGCAATGGTAAAAATCCAGCAGGTCAGCCCCTGCTTGAAATTTGAGTCTGGTCAAGAGAATGTAGGAAAATCTGTTTTTTTATTTTTTTGGGGGGGGGGGGGGGGGGGTGGGGGATCATATAAAATTTAGTGAAGATGGATAAAAATGTGTTGGGAACACATAGTTTATAGTATATACATAAGGTGAGGTAAGACATCCATGCTAATAATATTAATTCTATATAGCTCTGATTAAAAAATGCCCAGGCCAAGATTTTTTTTTTCCGCTCTGGCCCTGGGCCCTACCACTAGGGGTACCATATGAACAGGTTACATTGGTGCAAGATAAATATTCTTTTGACTGGAGGAAATATTTTACTTAGACGTGAAATCAGTGAAAACTGCCTATACAATCATCCCATTCAACTATCTGAAATTCCTACAAAAAAACAAAACAGTCTCTGGAGACATCGACACAGCATGAATTACCATGGACAGGCAGAATCAACACAGTAAATTACATTTATCTTGTCAACTTTTGTATACCTCTTTTGAACTCTGTTAGTTAGGATACCAACTAAGAACTTAAAAGATATATATTAAGATGCCCTTTTTTTCTTCATGTAAACGGAGCGATCTCCCCAAATCTCTATCCAGATGGTCTGATTACTGAGGCATTTAGAGAGCATTGGGGTCCCCAACATACACAACTTTTATATTGCATTAACATTGGTACAACTGTCTCTCCTATTCAGAGGTCCAACACTCTTGTGGGCAAATCTAGAACATGTATTAGAACATCCCTACTATGGGTGCTAGTGTCCTTCATGCCTGCTCCTCCTAAAATCGTTAGCAACCACTAAACGCTCTTTACCACTATGGCACCAGACTGTTAGCAATCTTATCACTGAACTCAAAGCAATAACTTTTCCCCACCTACCAGTGGTGTTCCTCCTTAAACAGTTACCACCTATGGACTTGTTTGTTATTTTTTTTTAGTTTTCTTTTGCTTGTGCCCTTTGTATCTTAATGATTACAATACCACCATTGCCACTTATATTTATTTTCAGTGCCTTTTTTCTCTTGTGCCAGACCTGAGTGACGCTATTTTGTTCTCTCCTGTCCATGATAACTGATGGATGTGGGTAAATTAGTTTAGCTAATGAGTAAACTTTGGTTAAGCTCTGCCCACTGCCACAAATTGCCAAATGTCATCCTCCCCATGAGAAAAAAACTGTCCCTACGTATTCTTATATATAACTAAAAAAAAAGCAATAACTACAATCTGACAGAAAAAAGAAGGACTACTTTAAAAGCAAAACTTGCTTTAAGTGCCCCCATATGTTTTGATCCAAAATATGTAATTAATGTCTCTGGATTATGCATAGTAAATAATACAGAACGAAAATCTAAAAAGCTTGGGATGAATTTATATGTCCCAAGGGGTGAAACATGACTAAATAATACATTGTTTTGAAAGTGTGTTTCATTTTTGTAGTTTTTATAGATTAATGTAGTTATGTCTATTATACATGAGAGCAGAAAAGTTTGAGTATAATCAATTAATGAACTGTAGAACATATTTTACTGTGTTTAATTATTGATTTCATTTAGTATTTATACACTGAAGACACAGGATCACTAAACAGGAACATTGTGGAATATTTAGGGAAGGCAAATGTTTTACTATCATGGCTCAACATTTCAGTGCAAACAAGCAATGCATTGACTGCCAACAGTCTTTCCTTTGTGATTTTTTAAAACATTTTTTTATGTATACAGGAGGGAAATCATTTTGTAATGCAAGAGGCAATTAGAGTATATAGTAAATGTAATATCTGAGAAGCCTGTGGTTTTAAGGATCATAAAAATTATATTGTGATGTTACTGTGTTTATGTAGCTGACAAATGCTGATCACGATTGCTTTTATATTTCTACTGGAATAATACCTAATATTAATCTACCAATCTATTAAGCAAGGTAGGACCATATATTTTTTACTTGCATTATCATTATTGTCTACCTAATACTAACCTATGTGTGTGTGTGTCCATACACCCACACAATTTTTTTTTTTATTTGCGTCTTCTATCCCCCAAATCATTTCCATATCCCAGACAGATTGAAGGTCTCTGATCACTGATTTTTTTTAATAATCATCTTAGGCCCTATTCATTTTATTACAAAAATATCTACTATATATGAGTTAGCTATAATACTAAAGCACTGCTAGTGGTCCCTATTCAGTATACAATCATTGCGTTTTGACTATTCCAAATCGCATACTTTGTACGGGATTCAGATGAGAAAGCACTGGAATTAATTAAGACACACAATGCATGCAGGTGATTGCTGCAGATTTGCTCGGGGAGACCACATTCTGACCATATTTGGCTTTAGTAAATATAAGAATTGACATTGTGGTCAGAATGTGGTCACCTTTCATCAAGACAAAATTCTGGTCATTGCCTGCTGAGCGTTAAACTCCACAAATCTGCCCTTATATGCCAGTATCAGAGACAGCCTGTCATAATGCATCACCCCCCACCCCCACTTTAGTACGTCTCTCTTGAGATTCAGGCATTGGGTGTACCTTTCACTTAGTTCTTGAAGTCTTGGCAAGAATTGATTTTTCTAATGGCTACACAAAAGTTAGACCACCTTCGGCACTCCATGAAAAATTGGGAGCAACTGCAGCATGAGTCTTTTTAGGTTGAAAAAACATTTAGTTTTTGATACATGAAATGAAAAAGAAAATGGGTCAATGGATGCGCCATTCCCATCTTCCAGTCTGGTTTCACCCTTCCTTACTGACTCTTCAGTGCCTGCAGCCTTTGTAGATGCAGTTGTAAGAAGTTGATAACAGGGCTCTGTTTTTTTCATACTAAAGAACGGTTATTGATGCTATAGCCTGCATGTGCAGAAGAGCTTTATTCATCTCATGGTTTAAGTAGTTAATGGGTTGTCAATTACCCATGCTTGCCCTTTTCCTAATATATAATAGTGACCATCCTTCAGTATGAAAAGAAAAACAGTGCCCTACCAGCTTATACTAACTGCAACTACAGAGGTAGCAGGTGTAGTCACACTGCAAGACAGGACGTTTTAAACCAGACCATTGCAATCAACAGCATTTTAAAACACCACCACTATATATTAGATTTTATTTTTCTTCAAATATGTTAAAATACCTGACACTCATAGAACTACCATACACTATATATCACTGAAGGATGAAAGGTGTAATTTACAAAACTATGCAGTGGTACAGAAGCACACTGCAAATTGAATAATCTGTTTCTTACTAGAATTAAGATAAAAAATAAATCACAAATCATTAAAACAATTCTAAATCAGTGAATCAGTGTGTTAAAGGGGAACTGGCAGAAGCAGGCTAGCAGCTAGGCAAGATAATATTTTTTTTTAAGAAGAAGGTTCTGAATATTTCTGTCAAAACTGTCTTTGCTGACAACTTGCATTATTTTGACCATCCTGCCTACTTTACCTAACGGTTGTGGTAATAGTAGTGAAGGATGTACCGTTGGTGGTATTTGGTTGTGCATTTTTAGATAAGTCGTAGTTGCCAACTGTCCCGTTTTTGCCGGGACAGTCCCAGCAAGCTGAAGTCTGTCCTGGGTAAATCACCCTCCCGGGTCAGTCCCGGCAACTTGCTGGCCATGTGCTTTTATTATGTTCCCTCAGACTGTAACAACCTGTTACAGTCCAAAGGAATTCAGGAGAGAGCTGCTGGGAGATGCTTGAGCTGAACAGATGTGCTATGGGCTGTAAAGAGTTGATGGGGGCTGGAGAAGCTGCATTGAGGCTGCTAGGGGCTGAAGGGAGCACTGACAGTCTCCCTTCTGATTTCCCAGCAGCTTCCCCAGCACACAGACTCCTGCTCTGCCTCACGGATGCAGGCTCCGCTGCCGCAATGCAAGATCCGCCCCTATATTGTAACTACACCTCCTGCACGAAAGCTCCACCCCTGCTAAGCAGCAGACCTTGCTGCGGAAGGAAGGGGCCCAAGATGACTACCTGACCTTCAGCAACAGCCTCCACTGCCAGGTAGGCTTGAAATACTAAGCTTTGTGTGTGTGTGTCTGCTAATGAGAAAGCTTGTGTGTGTGTGTGTGTCGGCTAGTGAGAAAGCTTGTGTGTGTGTGTGTGTGTCTGCTAGTGAGAAAGCTTGTGTGTGTGTGTCAGTGACCTTGTCTGTAGTGAGCTTGTGTGTGTGTGTGTGTCAGTGCCCAGGCCGACATAGGAGACCTGCTTTCTTGCTGTGGGCCCTCTTGAGCCGGTGAGGAGATCAAAGATCCCAAAGGCCCTTCATTAATGACAGTGATGGCTGGAGGACCTGGGAGGTAGAGCACTGCTCCCGTGAGCATGCTGTGTGGAGCGTTGCCATGTGCTACCCTATATTGACTATGTAACTTTCCAAAACAACATAAAACCTGTACATGAGGGGTTGTTATACTCGAGAGACTTCGCTGAACACGAATGTGAGTGTTTAAAACAGCAAAACGTATCACAACGATGAAATCACCAGTAAAAGAGCAGTTTTTGTGTAAAAAAAAATGCAAAAAACAAATATGAACGCTAAATTTGGCAAACATTTGTGGCTAAGTGGCTACTTCAAAAGACTGGATATACCCCATTTTGAATACCCTGGGTTGTCTACTTTTTCAAATGATAGGCCATGATGAGGTTCATTTTTATTGCTCAATGGCAACATAGCCAATCTGGCAAATAGCAATTTGCAAAAACAGAAATGGGCAAATCTTATGTTTGACCCTGTAACTTTCCAAATCACCATAAAACCTGTACTTGAGGGGTACTGTTGTACTTGTGAGACATTACTCTATACAAATATGAGTATTTTAGAGCAGTAAAATATATTATACTGATAATATCATTGGAGAAATGGCAGTTTATGTGTGAAAAATGCAAAAAAAAAAAACTAATATAAATGCTACTTTTTGTCAGGGTTTTGCTACTAAGTGGCTACTAAAAAAGACTGGGCATACCCCATTTTGAATACCCTGGGTTGCCTACTTTTACAAATGGTATGCCATGATGGGGTTCATTTTCATTCCTGGGCTTCCATACATTCTCAAAGGCAACACAGGCCCAGCAAACCAATCTGGCAAATTTCAATGTGCAAACATTGAAAAGGGGAAAGCTCTACATTTGACCTCTGTAAGTTTGCAAAAACCCATAAAACCTGTTGGTTGGGGGGTACTGTTATACTCAAGAGATGTTGCTGAACACATATTGGGGTGTTCTTTGTCAGTAACACATAACAGGAACTGAGAATCCATGCCTAAAGTACAATGTGAGAGAAAAATAACACAACAAAAATGACTAAGCAAAACTTTGACAAAGACTGGTGGTAGAATGTGTGCATGGAAAGTGTTAAAATACCACAATTTGAAATACCCTAGGGTATCTATGTTTCAAACATATATGGTTTGATGGGGGTAAATTACATTGAGCGGCTTCAAAAATGTCCCAAATAGGACATGGGTGCATGAGGACAGCTGTGAAAATTCCAAGTTGGAAAACTGGAATGTCCACCCTCCAAATAACATCTTTTAACCCCCAGGGAATCCAACACACCTTTACATGGGTGGTATCACTGTACTCAGTAGATGTTACTGAACACATATTGGGGTGTTCTTTGGCAGTGTCCCTTAAAGTTCTCAGTACATGTATTCTTAAATTGCTATGTGTGCTACTTGTACTTATTGCCCTATAACGTGCAAAAAAAAGATAAGAATATGTTAACATTGGGTATTCTAAACTCAGGACAAAAGTTAGAAACTATTTAGCATGGGTGTTTTTTGGGGGTTGTAGATGCGTAACAGATTTTGGGGGTCAAAGTTAGAAAAAGTGTAACCATCAAACATCTGTTTTTCCACCTCCTCTCAATTGGACATGAGATGCAGCCTACATGAATAAGCATACCGCTTGTTTACCTCATTATGTAATGTCTGGCAACACGTAGTTACATAATAATGTAGGTTGAAAATAGACTAAAAACAAAAAAGTTACCTGCACACTATCCTAAATCCCTATGTACATTTTAAATTGGAAAAACCAAGGTTTTTAGTAGCACTTAGGTGGCCATTAAACTGCAAGCTCACCTGCCCCGTCAAGGCAAACTTCTGCGATGAGTCCTACACTAACAACTCATCTTGCTACTTTCAGCTAAAAGGCAAAATCTATACTGAGACAGAATTTGGGATTTGGAATAGTGTGCAGGTAAGTTTTTTTTTGCTTGTGCTCTATGTATACTGTAGCCGGGACTCTGAGTACAGGGCTTAATTTTGTATGTTTGAAAATAGACTTAAGTCCATCAAGGGCAAACTGTAAAACTATCCTTTTATGATGTTGGTCAAAAAGAAGGCAAAAAAAATCTGTTCTTGCAAAAATACATCCAAGCCATTTAACCCCTTCAGGACCGGACTGTTTTTGCGATGTTTGTACGTTAAGGACCAGAGCTATTTTAACACTTTTGTGGTGTTTGTGTTTAGCTGTAATTTTCCGCTCTCTCATTTACTGTTCCCATACAAGTTATATATTGTTTTTTTCAGGACAAGAAGGGCTTTCTTTACATACCATTATTTGTATCATTTCATATCATTTACTTTAAAAAAAATAGTAAAATATGGTGAAAAAAAACCAAAAAACGTGTTTTTTGACTTCTACTTAAAAAATATTTTACTGATCTACAAAATCGAATGAAACAAACTGCTAAATAGATTAAACATTTTGTCCTTAGTTTAAAAACACCCAATGTTTACGTGTTTTTTTGCTTTTATTTGCAAGTTATAGGGCTATAAGTACAAGTAGGAAATTGCGGTTTCAAAATTTACATTTTTCAAATGTATCAATAGTGACATTGTAACACTGTTATGTCATAAATCTCCAAAAAACACCCCACATGTATATATTTTTCTTAAACTAGATAACCCAGGGTATTCATCTAAGAATATTTTGATACTTTCTATGCAGCCATTTTACCATAAACCTTTGTCAAACTTTGCATAGGTAGTTTATTTTTTTTATTTTTTTCACATAAATTGCAATTCAGGTATAAATTCACAGATTTTGTTAGGTTTCACTACCAAACAACACCCCAATATGTGTTCAGCAACATCTCCCGAGTACAGGGATACCCCCCATGTATAGGTGTATTGGGTTGCTTGGGGGCTAAAAGGCCACATTTTGCAGGTGCGCTTATCAGTTTCCCAGCTTGGAATTTTGACATGTAGTCAACCTGCATGCATGTCCTATTTGGGACATTTTTGAAGCCGGCCAATGTATTTTACCCCCATCAAACCATATATTTTTGAAAAGTAGACACCCTAGGGTATTTCACATGGTGGAATTTTTACACTTTCCATGCACTAATTCTACCACCAGGCTTTGTCAAACATTGAGTTAGTAATTTTTTTTCTGTTTTTTTCACACACATTGTACTTTAGGCATGAATTAACAGATCCTGTTATGTGTCACTGCCAAACAACACCCCAATATGTGTTCAGCAACATCTCCCGAGTACAGGGATACCCCCCATGTATAGGTGTTTTGGGTTGTTTGGGGGCTAAAAGGCCACATTTTGCAGGTGCGCATATCAGTTTCCCAGCTCGGAATTTTGACATGTAGTCAACCTGCATGCATGTCCTATTTGGGACATTTTTGAAGCCGGCCAATGTATTTTACCCCCATCAAACCATATATTTTTGAAAAGTAGACACCCTAGGGTATTTCACATGGTGGAATTTTTACACTTTCCATGCACTAATTCTACCACCAGGCTTTGTCAAACATTGAGTTAGTAATTTTTTTTCTGTTTTTTTCACACACATTGTACTTTAGGCATGAATTAACAGATCCTGTTATGTGTCACTGCCAAACAACACCCCGATATGTGTTCAGCAACATCTCCCGAGTACAGGGATACCCCCCATGTATAGGTGTTTTGGGTTGTTTGGGGGCTAAAAGGCCACATTTTGCAGGTGCGCATATCAGTTTCCCAGCTCGGAATTTTGACATGTAGTCAACCTGCATGCATGTCCTATTTGGGACATTTTTGAAGCCGGCCAATGTATTTTACCCCCATCAAACCATATATTTTTGAAAAGTAGACACCCTAGGGTATTTCACATGGTGGAATTTTTACACTTTCCATGCACTAATTCTACCACCAGGCTTTGTCAAACATTGAGTTAGTAATTTTTTTTCTGTTTTTTTCACACACATTGTACTTTAGGCATGAATTAACAGATCCTGTTATGTGTCACTGCCAAACAACACCCCGATATGTGTTCAGCAACATCTCCCGAGTACAGGGATACCCCCCATGTATAGGTGTTTTGGGTTGTTTGGGGGCTAAAAGGCCACATTTTGCAGGTGCGCATATCAGTTTCCCAGCTCGGAATTTTGACATGTAGTCAACCTGCATGCATGTCCTTTTTGGGACATTTTTGAAGCCGGCCAATGTATTTTACACCCATCAAACCATATATTTTTGAAAAGTAGACACCCTAGGGTATTTCACATGGTGGAATTTTTACACTTTCCATGCACTAATTCTACCACCAGGCTTTGTCAAACATTGAGTTAGTAATTTTTTTTCTGTTTTTTTCACACACATTGTACTTTAGGCATGAATTAACAGATCCTGTTATGTGTCACTGCCAAACAACACCCCGATATGTGTTCAGCAACATCTCCCGAGTACAGGGATACCCCCCATGTATAGGTGTTTTGGGTTGTTTGGGGGCTAAAAGGCCACATTTTGCAGGTGCGCATATCAGTTTCCCAGCTCGGAATTTTGACATGTAGTCAACCTGCATGCATGTCCAATTTGGGACATTTTTGAAGCCGGCCAATGTATTTTACCCCCATCAAACCATATATTTTTGAAAAGTAGACACCCTAGGGTATTTCACATGGTGGAATTTTTACACTTTCCATGCACTAATTCTACCACCAGGCTTTGTCAAACATTGAGTTAGTAATGTTTTTTCTGTTTTTTTCCACACACATTGTACTTTAGGCATGAATTAACAGATCCTGTTATGTGTCACTGCCAAACAACACCCCAATATGTGTTCAGCAAGATCTCCTGAATACAGTGATACCACCCATGCATAGGCTTGTCGGGTTCTTTGGGGGCTAAAAGGCCACGTTTGGCAGGTGCGCTTATCAGTTTCCCAACTTGGAATTTTGACATGTAATCAACCTGCGCCCATGTCCCATTTGAGCCAATGTATTTTACCCCCATCAAACCATATATTTTTGAAAAGTAGACAACCCAGGGCATTTTAAATTGTGGTATTTTAACACTTTTCATGCACTGAATTCTACCACCAGCCTTTGTCAAACTTTTGGATAGTAATCTTTTTTTGTTTCTTTGTCACACACATTGTACTTTAGGCATGAATTAACAGATCCTGTTATGTGTCACTGCCAAACACTGCCCAATATGTTCAGCAACATCTCTTGAGTACAGTGATACCCCCCATGTATATGGTTGCCGGGTTGTTTGGGGGCCAAAAGGCAACAATCAGAACTTGTACATGTCAGTTTTTCAACTTGATATATAGGTATGCTTGGTCTATCTTCAGTTTGACATATTTTTGTACCCCCCAGTTAATGTTACCATCATGCCAATATGTATAGTATATATTTTTATAAAGTAGACATCAAATGTTATAGAGGATGGGGTGTTTTGACTTCTTTCCCCCAACCATTTTGCCCCCCAAAGAAAGTGTAGTGGTATTTTCTTTATTCTGGTTTTTATGCACACGTCATCTGGTTTTGGACAGCTGGTTATGTGTTACTGCCAGAAAACTTGTTAGGCCAAATGTGCAGGTAGCAAATGTACATTTAGCAGCAATCTTTAAACTGACTCCTGCAAATAGAATCTAAATGGAGATTTGGGGGAAGGAAACTGACTAACAAAAAAATGGCTGCTTTCCAAAGAAACAGAAAATAAAATAAAAATTCAGGAACACTTCTTACAACTGTTCTGTGTGGTACAGCTTGAAACATGTTCCTACACAGAGTCCTGGTTTCGAAGGACAATCAGGACAGTGAAAAGGGGTGTCTGTCCTTTTCCCGTTTTTAAAACAGACCCGGCAACGTTTCTGGGGTTTTTTTTTTCTAGCAGTTGGCGGTAACTTAAAAATAAAATGTCTGGACTCAGCTTGCACCGTTGTTGGAACTTGTCCATCTCCATAAATTGTTAAAGAAATTATTTTCAATTGAAATTGGAGAAAGGTGATTTTCCCTGGATTAATTTTTTTAAAAAGTAAAAATGAGTTGTGGGTTGCTATTTGCATCAGATATATAGCCACCTTTTTATACCATGCTTTGGTTTTTCGTAAAATAAGATACGGCTGCATCAGCTGATCAGCCAAATCAACACCACCCATGTACTTATTATACGCCCTGATGCAAACCGGTTTGGACTCTACTCTGCCCCGGACAGAGACGTCGGACATGCGTTCGTCATGGATGGTGGTGAGCATGTGGACATCCTTCCTGTCCCTAAATTTTAGTGCAAGCACCTCAGCTTTCCGAAGTGCTTTACATTCGCCTTTTTTTATTTTTGCATCTATGAGAGATCGTGGAAAGGAAAGGAATTTTTTCTGGCAGTGCCGCAGGCCAGTGTCTGTAAAGCATAAAGTGTTTTAAATAGACGGACACTACTATAAAAATTATCCACATAAAGGTGGTAACCTTTATTAAACAAGGGGTTTAGTAGGTCCCATACAAGTTTCACACTTGTCCCCAGGGAGTCAGGACAGTCAGGAGGGACCAGTTGACCATCTTTCCCCTCATATACACGAAAGGCAAATGTGTATCCGCTTTCGCTCTCACACAGTTTGTACAGTTTAATGCCATACCTAGAGCGCTTTGAGGGGATGTATTGTCTGAACCCTAATCTCCCTTTGTATTTCATTAGAGATTCATCTATGGATAAATTTTGTTGGGGGGTATAAACATCCGAAAATTTGTCCTGATAATGGTCTAGCAGTGGGCGTATTTTATAAAGCCTATCGTATTGGGGGTGATCTCTAGGGTGACAGAGGGTATTGTCACTGAAATGTAAAAATCTCAGCAGTAACTCGTATCTGGCTCTAGGCATGATTTGGGAGAATACTGGACTCGACATTATTGGGTTGGTGCTCCAGTATGAGCGAATCGATGGCTTTTTTATAATCCCCATGAGCATTGTAAGAGCCCAGAATTTTTTAAGCTCTGGGACATCTGTGGGATGCCAGTCATGCTCCTTGGCTGTATAGCTACCTGGATTGTTGTCAATAAATTGGGTAGCATACAAGTTAGTCTGGGAAGCAATCTCCTCCCAGATGGTATCCCCTAAAAATAGTTCTACATACTGCATTGGGGAGAAGCCATCCACATTAACATTAATGCCTGCGTTGGCACTAAAAGGGGGGACGTTGGGCTCAGCTAACTGTGGAGGTACCCAGTCCTCCTCCACATTTGGCATAGCAGAGGAAGCACAGCTTCTTTCTTCAGCCGGCTCACACACAGATGACATGTCGTCTTGACTAGACATGTCAGAAAACTGACCTGGGTCAAAATCTGTTATACATACGCTGCATGTTTTACACACGACTAAAACAAATTACAAACACACAAATTTTTTTTATACTTTTTTTTTTTTTTTTTTTTTTACTAAAACAGACTAAACAGCAATCCCTAAACTAACTCCTGTCACAAAAATCTAATGGAGATTTGGGGGAAGGAAACTGACTGACTACGACAGACAAAGACAGACAAAGACAGACTACGACAGACTACGACAGACTAAGACAGACTAAAACAGACTAAGACAGACTAAGACAGACTAAGACAGACTAAGACAGACTAAGACAAATATTTTTAAAACAAATTTAACCCTTTAAGGGCAAAAAAAAAAAAGACAGCCAGTACAAATGCACTGCTGAAACAGATCTGGCAGGGAAGGGGTTAAAATGGATTTTTAATTCACTGCTGATACTTTTTACAACTCTCTGGAACACTCTGCTGCAACAAACTATCACGATCTCTGTCTCTCTCGCCTCACAAAACGCTACAGAGGAGAGAGGGGCAGAGATCACTGTCAAAGTGAGTGTTTGTAACACCCACTTTGACAGCAGCCAATTGTGAGCGATCGCGGATCGCTCACACACCGTAATTGGCTGTTACTATCTGCCTGGGATGTCTGGCAGATAGTTACAGCATTGTACTGGCAAGAGCGATCTTTGATTGCTTCCTGCAGCCCGTTTTCCGCTATGACGGTTCAGGACCGTCAGCGGTCCAAACGCACGTTTTACCGCTGACGGTCCTGAACTGTCCGCGGTCCTGAAAGGGTTAAAAAAATAAATATCCATTGAATCTGATAAGACAAACTCTTTAGTTAGAGAATTAACATCTTTATTGTTCTTACTGTAGATAACTCTTTATTCTGCTGTATGTGAAAACACCTTTCGTACAGACTCAATAGGTGGTGTCGTGTTTGTTGTATATGCCTGCTAATGAGCAAGATAGCACATAGTGATTTGTGGTGACCCTGTATATATTTGTATAGTGCTATCATAACTCCAAATGCACTTCTTTTTTTCCCTACCTCAACTTCATCTGATGTATAAGTGGCTTGTGGGTTCCTTATTACAAAACTACTACTCTTTACAACTACTCTCTGAACTCCATGTTTAAGCCAATGCTTTATACAAGAACACATTTTTAATTTAAATTAACTTTTTTTCAAGTTTTAATAGTAATTTGTTGTGGTACTATATCAAATGCCTTAGCATATTCCAAGTAGATTACATTCACTGGAACACCCCAATCAATATTTCTACTGGTTTCTTCATAGAAAGCAATTAAGTGAGTTTGGCATCATCTGTTTTCATATAATAATGGTGATTCCTGCTAATAATATTGTTGTCCAAAATTAATTCTTGAATATATCCTTTAACAGCCCTTCAAATAAGTTGTCAACCACAGATGTTAAGTCCACAGGTCTGTAGTTTCTGGGTTGAGCTTTTGAACCCTTATAAAACAAAACATCTGTATTTCTCCAGTGGCCTGGTATGATTTATGAAAGAAAATAATTCCTAAGTACTCATGGGTGAATGCCATCTGCTTTTGGTGCTTACATTAACTTTATTTATTACTGTTGCACTTTATATGGATATGTTAAGGTACATTTAACACCTTTTTGGTAGAGTTGTGCACAGAATCGTGCAAATGGATGGGCATGTCTTGGCCACCATCTTAGATGGCCATCTTTTAGAAAAGCTCTGGGAGTCAGGATTACAAATTGATCCAGCATGCAGAACAGTGTCACACCTAGGACTATGGGTAACGTATAACCGGACCTTAGAAAATATCCAAGAATAGTCAAAATACTTGCCGAGGTCAGGAACACAGAATCAGACACAACAATGAGGGGAAGCCAAAAGTCAAGGGTACCAGAATTCAGGGAAGTCAAAACAAAGCCAAAGTCAAATACCAGAAAATCAAGATCAGAAACATACTCTCGGATTATCATAAGGATGAAACCACAACAGGGCAATGAGCAAAAGGAGAATTGGGTTTAAATACCCCTCTTGTGGATCTGATTGGCCATGACTGGCCTTTGACCCCTAAAGTAATTACCAGGTTTCCATGTGCAGGATTGCTGCTCGGCACAACCTTTCCTGTCAGAACGGTAATTCTGCTCGGCACAACTTTTCCTGTCAGGATGGTAAATGCCATTAACCACATTTTTATGTGCGGATGAATACATGACACTGGGGACATTGGGACTTTAAGGTTCCAAATCTGCAAATTTAAGAACCTTGACACAACAGGAAAAGAGAAAGAAGAATAAAGAAAAAAACAATGCCTGGATCAAATACTATTGATAAGACTTCTGTGGGGGTGCATAAGGGACTACAAACCCACTCTCCCACCTATTTACTGACATTGCGGCTTATTTTAATGCAGAAATCCCCACTGGACCCCGCAGGGATACCTTTACCCGCTGGCCCCTCACCTAGACCCCAGACATATGCGAGCGCATCAAATCTGTAAGCGGCGATCATGGAAGGCGGGCATGTTTGCTCTGAGCTCTCCGGGTGCTGGACACACTTAGAGCTGCTGAGTGCTGCAAAGACCACGAGTGGTCTAAGAATGGAGTATCCCGGTCGCTTAAATACACTTGTGACTGGGCTACTGATAAGTGGGAGCGTTGGGCGAGGTCCCGATCCCCGCCAGGTCACTTGGCCTTACGGCTGTCGGCCCTGGCAGGGGAGTCCTTGGCCCCACCTCTTTGGATTTTAAAGTGCCACAGACAATAAGTGGCGAAGAAGGGGCAATTGACAGCCCTGAAGAGCCTGAAACAGAGATGGAGGGGGATGTGCTTAACCCCTTAAGGACCAAACTTCTGGAATAAAAGGGAATCATGACATGTCACACATGTCATGTGTCCTTAAGGGGTTAAAGTGCCAACGCAGCCACACATATTAAAAAGTATTGTCACTACCAAGATGGCTGCTACTACTGATGTTATTACCACCACCACCAAGATGGCTACTACCACCACCAAGATGGCTACTACAACCTCCAAGATGGCTACCACCAATATAGAAAAAAACTATTTCTACTACAGTAGCAATCCTAATATGCCACCTGAGATGGCTTCAGTTCTGCCAGCTTCAGCTGACATGTTAATTGACCTCATCAAAAATGAAAGATTTGAAATCAGGAATTACTTTAAAAAAGATTTTGAAGCATTACTTTTATTTATGGACATTACTTCGTTAACAAAGAATGCCGAAAATAGACTCCATTACCAGGAACAGCCGCACTTAGACTTAGTTGAGAAAGTTGAAAATCTACAAAAGCAATTTAATCAACAGGCGGAAAAATCTGCAGATGCAGAAGACCTGAGCAGGCGCAATAATCTACGTATCAAGGGAATCCCTGACTCTGTTGACAACCTGGAATTGCCTAATTATTTTCAATATATGGTGAAGGCAGTCAAACCTAATGCAACCAACTTTGATCTGATTTTGGACCGCATCCATAGACTGCCCAAGCCTAACAGTGCACCTGCAATGGCTCCCAATGGCTACCACGTCAAGGAGGAATTCTTGGGAGCTACACACATATCGGGATTAGCTGAGGAGTATAATAATATTAATATTTTCCCAGACTTTTCAGCATACACTAGGAAAAAGCGTAGAGAGTTCCAGCCCTTCACATCCGAACTTCGTCGCAGAAACATCAGGTATAGATGGGGCTTTCCTGTTAAAGTATTGTTTCGAATGGATGCACAAAATTATATCATAACCTCTTTAGAAGGGGGCATAGAACTTCTACAACATATGAACAGGCAATTCTCAGCTCCATCCCATACATTATCCCCATCTACACCTGCACCTTACTGCAAGAGGAGCAAGCATGATACCTATGAAGAACCATGGTTCCTGAGTACGGCCTGCTGTTCCTCGTTTCTGGCTCAAGTAGACATCCCATTCTTTGTTCCTGGTTCCTGATTTCCTTTCCTTATTCTGAGCTTCCAGAACAATGCTTCCTGGAGATCAGTTCTGGATTTCTGCATTCATTCCGCTCATTGCCGGTTCCTATCCCCTGGAATTTGTTATGAATATTGTTCTTCAGGTCCTGGTTTCTGTCTCCTAGACTAGTTTGTTTTTATCATATACATTAAAAAAATTCTGACTTTCTTTTTGTCATTTTTTTTGCTCTGTGAATTTATCTTTAATTTGTTGTTATTTTTTTTTTATTCATCTAATGTTATTTTTCTCTTTTTTGGGTATTTTTTTATTATTATGCATTATTATTTTACTGTTAATGTATTTTGTATTCTGCGTTTTGTTCTTTTTAATTTTATAGTAATACTATGTACTACATAACCTTACATTATTTTAGTTTTCTTTTATTTACTTTTTATAATGCCCAATGTCCCCGGTCTTCTCTCCCCTAATGCAGGCCTGTAAATTTTTTTGAGATGGAGGAATTTTTTACTTCTCCTCTCATGGCCTTATTTTATATATATACTTCATTTTTTATTCTATTTGGAAACATTATACTTTTAATTCTTACCATATTAGGGGGTTTTCTCCAAGTTTTTTTTACCCTTTTATTATTTATGTTGTGCAAATAAGGATCACGTCATCCATAATGTGCTGCTTTATTCCTTTGATGTACCGTAATAACTTGGTATAATATTTTAGTGATGCACGGAGTCAAACATAAATCAGTCAGGTGGACTTTACTCACTCAGGAAGGATTGTTTAATTTTAAAATATGTTTTGGGTTGTATGGCGTGTTTAAATCCCTTCACCAATTTTTTTTTTGTTCTTGTTTGCACTTTTTGAGCAATAGGAATGGTTTTAAAATTGGTAGCATTTACTGTGAGGGGACTGAAAACTACACACAAACTGAGACTTTTATTTAAAGAGGTGAAGCGCAACAAACCAGAGGTGTTGTTCATTTAGGAGACACAGTTTGAAATGGATAATGTACACAATATTCTAGAGAAAGATTATCTTACCCGGTATCACTCTACATTTTGTAAGAAATCTAGGGGTGTCTCCATATTTTTTTGTAAAAATTTAGCTTGCCACACAAATGACGTGACTTTGGATCCAGATGTTTGGAAAGGTTCAGTAAATATTACTGAGTACACTCTGGTAAATCTGTATTCCCCTAACTGGGCAATTTTGTTTTTTGAACTCTATTGTTAGTAAAGTTTCAGATAGGGTCAGAGGCAGATTTCTTTTGGGTGGTGACACCAAATTTGTTTTAGACTGTGACTTCGATATTGTTAGAGATGCAAATAGTGCCGCTAAAAATCATAATAGTGAAAAATTGGCTGACATTTGTTCCAAATTTATTTTATCCCAGGGCCCCATAACGATATGTATAGAGGAGTCTTTCCAGTCGAACCCAAACAGAAAATGGAGACTTAGCGATTACTTAGTTAATGAGCTTGTGAATAAAACATTGGCTGAATCAGCGATTAATAATTATTTTAGGGAAAATTTGGCTCTATATTTGCAGGACACCTCGTTGTGGAATGTCCATGAAGCGATTCTTAGGGGACAATTTATACAACAAGCCTCCTACTTGAAAAAAATGTGGTCAATAAGAACTGTTGTGGAATGTCCATGAAGCGATTCTTAGGGGACAATTTATACAACAAGCCTCCTACTTGAAAAAAATGTGGTCAATAAGAACTGTATGCTTTGAATAAGGCTAAAAAAATTGGCCCTTCCCTTACGGCAAAGATTTTATATGTTAAAGTTAAAATTAGCACTCTCCAGGAACACACGGCCTTGATGTTGAGGAGATTGAAACAGTTTTTTTTATGCTAATGGGAATAGAGCTTTTTCAATGTTAGCCTCTAGACTACGCCACATAGCTTCCCAATCCAGAATTGAGCATCTACTGGATGAGAGAGTCATTAAAGTAACTCATTCGGTTAAGATAAGCAATATGTTTGCGGAATACTACAAAATATATATATATTTTTTTTTAGATTAGTGGACTCCTTTATTAACAAATGTACATTTATTTGTCTTCGGGCTTGTTGAAGCAGTATGTCAGACAGCACTTGCCACAGTAATGCCTATCAAAGTGACTTGCCATGAACAATAGTAAAAAGAGAAAATAGGAAACAGAAAGGGAAGCACTCATATAGGGGTTAACCCTTAGAAAGCTGCAGCAAAGGCAGAAACGAAAAAAGAAAAAGCGAGTGCCCTTAATAGTAAAATATAACTTTTAATAGTAAATAAAAACGTAGTCAGCTAGATATATCAAAAATATTATGATAAAATGTCAATACGCTCAAATATGTACTTAATGTGGTAAAGAATTGCCCATAAAAGGACTAAAGGGACAACTGGTTTCCTTTACCTCAATAACAATCCAGTGGAAAGGAGGTCCTGTTCAAAAGTTTTCAGGATCAATCTCCAAATAATATGCAAAAAACCATACAGGTTTTTAAAGCATTAGAGTAGTAGAATAATAAAGGAAAGGAAAAGGAAGAGAAGTCCCTAAAGTAAATATAAGCTACGGGTAACGTAAAATCTAGTACACCATGCTGTTGTAAACTGTTTAGTGAACAAATAACAGGAGAGTGCCTGAGATGAACACTTGGTAACAAATATGGTAATAGTTATCCTGTGTTATAAACAAGCATAGATGCAAACGTAGCTTTTGCAGACACAAATGTGTCTGCAGAATGAAATAACCACCTTCATGGTGCTTATGGAATCCCAAATTAGCGCTAGAGATGGTGTAGTGCAGATAGACAAATAAATCAGCACTAAAAAGATGACTCCTACCGTGGGACTAAGGACTACTGCCTAAATAAGTAGAGGATAAATATTCAATAGGCCCCCCACTGTGTGACCAGAGTTGGGCTCAGTATCATTAAGTGTATGAATCAAGTAACAATCTAAACATACACCGGTGCTGTGGTAAATTAAAAAATAATAATAGTGAGCCCCATGCCCCTTGACGCGTGCGTTTCGCCCACAGCTCATCAGAAGGGAGACTTGCCATGAAGACACCAGCTCCACACTCATCTGAAGGGCATTCACGTTGCAGGCGGTGGATTTTGCTGTTCTCATCGACCTTGTAGTACTTGAGCACGGCAAGTGTGACCTTTTTTCTCTTATGCTTGTTCTTTTTGGGAGTGGTGTAAGACTTCTTCTTCCTCTTCTGGGCACCACCTCGGAGCCTCAGCACAAGGTGAAGGGTGGACTCCTTCTGGATGTTGTAGTCAGAAAGAGTGCGGCCATCCTACAGCTGTTTGCCAGCAAAGATCAATCTCTGCTGATCAGGGGGAATACCTTCCTTATCCTGAATTTTAGCTTTGACATTTTCAATAGTATCAGACGCTTCAACCTCGAGGGTGATGGTCTTCCCGGTGAGGGTTTTCACGAAGATCTGCATGTCGGAGCCGGATCCACCTCCTGCTAATGGCGGATCTAGAGAGAGAGAGCACTACAAAATATTTTATAATTTGGTTTCCGATCCCAATACGATACAGCCCACATCTGATACAATACACTCTTTTCTGGACAGGGTCTCTTTAAAACAGATATCTATGGATATATTGAATATTCTAAATTCACCCATCACCTCAAAAGAAATTACAGACGCCATTAATTTGATCCCACAAGGCAAAGCCCCGGGGCCTTATGGTTTTACTATAAGTGTTTCTCTGGTGTTCTAACCCCTCATTTAACTTACCTATTCAATCATTATTGGAACACAAGGGGAATGCTGGGGGAGGCTTTGTGCGCACAAATTGTCACGTTACCTAAACCTGGTAAGACATCTATTGTCTGCTCAAATTTTCATCCCATTTCATTAATTAATAATGACACAAAGATTTATTAAAAAAATGTAAGCTAAAAGACAATCGATTTCTTCCATCCATAATTGACAAAGACAAGGTAGGTTTTGTTATGAACCGTCAGACTCCAGATGGCACCAGGCGTTTCATGAATTTGATTAATCATCTTAAATCTACTCTTCTTTGCCCCTCTCTTTGGATGCAGAGAAAGCGTTCAATAGGATCCATTGGGATTACCTGAGGGAAGTCTTGTCTTAACATCTCAGACCCCTTTATCAGTGTGTTTACACTATATTGTCAACCAACTGCCAGAGTATCTGCCACTGGTTTTGTTTCATTGTCCAATGGGACCAGACAGAGGTGCCCATTGTCTCCACTCCTGCTTGTGCTGCCAATGGAACCCCTGGCTGAGATGATACACTGCAGTGCAGATATCGAAGGTATTGCAGTAGGGGGTAAGGAACATAAAGTAGGCCTTTTTGCAGACGACATCATGTTATCGCTTAAACACCCAATGACTTCACTTACTCCGTTGATGTTGATCCTGCGATAGTTGATGTCGATCTATAAATTAAATACAACAAAAACTCAAGCTCTCTCTTTCTACATACCATGGTATGATTTAGACACTTTGAAAGGTCAAATTGACTTCGATTGGAGGGACTCTTATATCTCTTACCTGGGCATTAATCTATGCAAGAAGCTTTCCAAGATGCATTCTTATAACCTGGGTAAGGTCTGGGCTGACTTTAGGAACAATTTTGAGAGGTGTTGTAGTCTGGAAATTTCATGGTTAGGTAGGGTTAGTTCGTTTAAAATGACTTTCCTTCCCCACATTTTATATTTTCTTAGAGCCATCCCCCTTTCGATACCTTTATCTTTTTTTTTGTTTTTTAGAAAACCAACTAGGATTAAATTATCCATACTTCAATAGCTCAGGGTTAGAGGGGGGAATGGGGGGGGGGGTGTCCAGATTGTATTTATTGTTATTATGCAACTAATGCAGCAATGGCGCTGAAATTCAATCAAGAGCATGACCATGCCCTTTGGCTTGAGATGGAGGCTTGCAAACTCTCTCTGCATTTGATTAAAGATAGTCTATGGTTGCTTCCATCTCAGCACACAAGGTTGGTGGACATGTTTCTTATGACCAAGACCACTATTAAGGCTTGGAATATACTATATCGAAAAATTCACCCTTTTGCTGTCTGGTCTAGAACCACTCATCTGTCAGTATTACAATTAGCTAGGCCTGAATTAGATGTAGACCATTGGTCCTCCCATTCGATTCATTGTATTAATGATTTTTTTTTATCTTCTAATATTTTAACATTTGAACAGCTACAAAAGAGATTCCACTTAAGTGTTTTTGACGCCGCAGCACATGCAAATTTGGATAAAAAAATTAGCGAGCATTTTGGGATTTCCGACCAGGGTCTGAATTCTAGAAAATTGGAAATCTCTAATCTAGAAAAGGTTTATATTACAGACCCTGGCCGGAAACAAAAAATTTCCATGTGTTATGCCTTTTTTGCAGGAAAAGTAGGCATGACATTGCCATACATGACAAAGTGGGAGAGTGATCTTGGTGAGGTATTCACAGTAAAAGAATGGCATGAATGATTACTTGCACTGAAAGCCATTACACGTTGCATTTCCCACTTAAAATCTCATTTAAATGGTATTTCTCTCAATTTAAAATGTTCCAACTACGCTTCTCCACATCTAATTTATGTTGGAGAGGCCTTGGACAGACAAGTACTTTATACCACATTTTCTGGTCATGCCCAAAACTATCCATCTATTGGCAAACAATATTGGAAATTATCATACCTATCACTGAGTTCCCTGCAGATATAACTCCTGGATTATGTTTACATAAATGTCTCCCTGAGGATTTATCAATTCAGAAAAAATTATGTTAGGCCACCTCCTTATCTCAGCTACATCAATAATGCCTAGATATTGGAAATCTGTTACAATTCCCTCTGTTAAGATGTGAACTTGCTCTCCGAGTACCTTTGGCTACCAATGTACTTCTTAGACATGACTGGTCTGAGTGGGAGAAGGTAATGATGAGTAAGTACAAGCTTGACTTTGTTTCCACCTGACCAAAAAACGATTTATCACTTATGTTTGACTCCTTATTTACAGCATTTGTCATTCATTTTACAATATCTATATAAATATATACGACGTAAGAAATTGTATTCATTTTTTTCTTCCATTTTCTACTTTAATTATTTCATATCATACTATGGATGTGCAATTTATTCATTTTTCCCCAGTTTTTTATTTTTATTTTTCATGTTTTTCTTAATTTATGATCTTGAGTTGTTTCTCCTAGTATTAATAATGTTACCATAACAAAGATCCTTACTATGTTGTCACTGTTCATTTACAATACTGTTTAAATACTATTGATTGTTAGAAACATTGACAAAAATTTACAATTGTTATTTTTATTATTATTTAAAACAATAAAAAACATTTGAAAAGATTTGTGCAAATGCTTTCCTGAATTGTGCTACCTAGGTAAAATAATATTTTAAAACTAGAACTTTATGATTTTGGTAGAGAAGATCATTATTTACTTATAGGCTTGTAATATTTTCATCACATAATTGTAATTCAGGAATATAGCAATTACTGGTCTAGGTTTTTTTGGAACTCTGGGCACACTCAGTGCTCTCTTTCTGCAATTTGAGTTGCTTCTGACAGCTCTTGCAATTGGAGCAACTCCATCAGTCAATGAGGAAGGAAGTATGAAATATCGCTAGGCTGTATCCATTCATTGAGATCTATGAAGCATCAGGGCCAGCGCATCCTATAGGTCGATTAGGCAGCCGCCGAAGGCGCTACTTAAGGGGGGCACTGGAAGCAGCTTTACCGCTATGTGGGTCAAATTGTGTATTGCGTGCCACAGGTCATGACAACAGGCGCTAGGAAGCACTTACATAGCTGCAGACTAGCGCCCAGTGCCTTCAACCTCAGCCAGCAAGGGTCAAAGAGAGCCCCCAGCCCCTAACATGCCTCATATGCCGCATCGCATAGCAGAGCTAAAAGAGAATTTAGGCAGCGAGGCCTGGACTGGGACCCACGGAAAGACCCTATAAAATGAAGGCAAGAGGGGGACTTCATTGTGGGTGTGTCAGCGTGTGTGTGTTTGCTTGGGTCAGTGTGTGTAAGTCTGCTTGGGTCAGTGTGTGTGTGTGTGTTTGTCAGTCTGCATCAGTCTGTGTGTGTGTGTGTGTGTGTGTGTGTATGCTTGGGCCAGTGTATGTGTGTGTGTGCTGGGGTCAGTGTGTGGGTCTGCTTGGGTCGGTGTGTGTGTGTGTCTGCTTGGATGTGTGTGTCTGCATGGGTCAGTACGTGTGTGTGTGTGTATCTGTCTGCATGGGTCAGTGTTCATGGGTCATAATGAGAGTTATGAGTGATGATGTTTGGTGTTTGTTGGCGCGACGCTCCGGCTTGGTTGAAGTACGTTTTGTAGAAAAGGCAGTATTTACATTAGTACATCAACAAATACAAAAGAACATAGAATAAATGTATTCTATTTATTCTATGTCCATTTATTCTATGTTCATTTGTATCTGTTGATCATACACCACGCAAGTCCCTGAGGAAGTCCTATTTAGCAGGATGAAAAGCGTAGGACCCCTGGTGGTGACATAGAGGAACTACACTGATGATTTTATATTTTTGATGTAAGTTATTAAAACTAATTTTTGTACTTCACTCTGAATGTGCACCTCATTTTTATTATATTTCCTTTCTTGAGCACATATATCTAAATGCATCTATGGAGATTCTAACCCAGATTGAAGATTTGGAATTCTCATCTTGAAAATAAATAAATATTCAAGGCTTGCAAACTTCAGCAAAAGTGTGAGTGGCCACTTGTGAACGCAATTCTTATAATCTGTTTATATACACAGTTATACGCTATGTTGCTTTATTTGTGATTGGTTCAGCAGATCATCCCCTCTTTTTTTGCTTATACTGTGTGGAAGACTAGAGGAAGTCTTTGTTGCAGCCAGATGGCAACGGAACCAAAAGTTCTTGTATTTTGATTTAGAAACTACATCACTAAAATAGTGGTGTAGTTTGTATTTTAAAATAAAAATAAAAAATTACTAAAAAGAAGAGGAGTTGTTGGACCCATTCCAATAAACCATGTTATGTTTTCATCAACATTATATTGAGTGCATATTATTGTCGCATAAACACTTTTGGCAGTTCTATTTATGTGTCATACATTTAGTAATGAAATATTGTACAATGCAATGTTTGTATACTTTTTCTACACTCTTCCTCAATAAAAAGATTGTTAAAAATCAAGCAAACATATATACTAACAGATAACTAACAAATATAACACCAAAGCTGAGAAAATCAAAACTAGTGAAATGCAAGAAATGTATAGTAATACTTAACTTTTGGTAAAAGAAAAACAGCCTCCCAAGGTCGTTACCCAAACACCTATGCCAGATATAGAAAGGTACCAGAGAAAAACAATTCGGGATACGGCTGTATAAATCTACAAAGGGACATAAAACACAAAATAGTGTGATACTGTTACAGTATAAAATTGTGTGCAGCAATATATACACTCACTAGATGTAGACGAATTAAAGTATTCTTAAGGTGCCTCCACCGAAGTGGTGAGGGGCTAAGGATCCCTCTTTCCACCTCCAGACAGTAGATCCAACACAGGACTTCCACAGGTGAGGGTAAAAAACAAGTGAATTTATTAAATAAAATAATCAGCAGTCACCATTCAGCATAGGATATATACAGCGGCAAAAACAGGTCCTATGCGAAACTTCGGGGGAGGCACCGTAAGAATGCTTTAATTCATCTGCATCTAGTGAGTGTATATATTGCTGCACACAATGTTATACTGTAACAGTATCACACTATTTTATGTTTTATGTCCCTTTGTAGATTTATACAGCCGTATCCCGAATTTTCTTTCTCTGGTACCTTTCTAAACATATATACTAATGTGGGTGCCATACTGACCCCATTTTTTAA